>NC_143554.1:27544621-27847651 GCF_054136105.1 Typopeltis vanoorti
TTCGATATCTCATTATTTGAGTAATTTTTAAATGCTTCCCATGCACTCTCGATATTATTCTCCCACACTGAGACCGGTTAACTCATTAACAGCGGCTGATCTATGGAATCCAAGGACTCCACTCTTACACTTCACAACACTGCATCATCCACTACTATCTCTGATGCACAATCCAACTCTGTACCAGTTCAGGTAACTTGCACTACACGTTTGTTAATTCCTATTTGCCTCTTTCAAGGACAAAAAGCTTTCACATCTCCCTATCAGACAGGCTAACTCATCTTCAATTAAAAAGCTCACAAGATTTCTCTCGTAATGAGGAGAACTGAACTAATGGAATTCGATCGATTTTTAAAAAGTGCTTTAAAGTGGTGGGCTAAAAATAATTACACCATTAATCTTTTCCTATAATTATACACTTATTTCTGTTTATTCATTTAAATATATATTATTTATATATGATAAATATTTGTATTCAGGATACAGCCGAAACGTTTCAAAGGCGACTGACGTCTTATGTTTCTCTGAAATAGCACGATTGGTATTGGTGGATCTCACCGCATCTCGAGTGCTTAAGCGCGCTCTCTCACACACACACACACACACACACACACACCGAAAGCAATAGTTTTATTCATTTTGATAATTAACAGCGAATGTATTGAATTTCGCCCAAAATATTTTGCCAATATATTGTAAATACAAAAATAAATTGTGAGGTTTATAGAGTTTCTCAACCTGGCATGTGAAGAAATTTCATTCAGCTAGCGGAGGGTACGAAAATTCTGAATTATTCGTCATTTACTTGGAGCTCAAACTCTTCATTATGTGATAATAAATCTAGTTAAAGATAACTGAACAAAATACTCACGAAAACAAAACAGTCATACAATTCCATCTAAAACCAATGCTAAAGGTGGGAGGTGAATTTCATCTTCCGGTCTGAGACCTCTCCACTTATTGGAGGCCTAATTGGCTTGGAAAAATTCCATATTTGGTCTCTATAGGGAAGGTTTCTGATTAAGTAAAAATACAAATATATCTACCCTATAATATAAAATGATAAGCCTCTTTTCGTAACGTTTTTGTGTCACATTTTTTGTGAAGTTATTTGAAACGTTTTGAAACTAAGGAGCTACCCTGAGTGTCGAGTCATCAGAATTCAAGGAGAACCTGCCTACCAGTCCGGAACTTAAGGTTTGGGCGCCGCAGGCGCCAGAAGCCCCCTAGTATATATATAAACAATAAAATCTACCCTATAACATAAAATGATAAGCCTCTTTTTGTAACATTTTAATGTCAAACGTTTCAAGTTATTTGAAAGGTTTGGAAACTCAGGGGCTACCCTGAGTGTCGAGTCTTCAAAATTCGAGTCATCAGAATTCAAGAAGAACCTTCCTACCAGTCCGGAACTTGGGGGGAGGGCGCCTCAGGCGCCAGGGGGGGAACCCCCTAGTACATATATAAAAACAATAAAATCGAGGAAAAAATCCTCAGCTCTCCCACGAATGTACTACTGGTTTAAAAAAATCTTTGGTGAATGGGACCACATCAACAGTTTCATTTAATATGTAAAATGCTATTTTAAAACTACTTTTAAATTTATTTTAAAACTCTCCTGTGTAGCTCAGTGGATGTGGCGTTTGCACACCACCGCACTTGGCCGCACGAAGGAAGTCTTGGTTTCGAGTCTAGTCGGCGACTAGAGGAAATTTTTTCTAAGCCTTTTTTCGACCGGTTCCCGAGTTAGTCGATCTCTGGCACGGGCAAGCAGGTTTTTCCTCCCGGAAACTCGGGTTTTTCGTCCTGTAAACTCAAGAAAATCGACCGTAGAACCCACATTATTTTTTCAGACATTAAATATATTTGTGTTAGGGACCACGAGATGGCGGCACATTTGAGCCGTCTCTCTTCACTGCGTACCGCTTAATTAGTGATAGCCTTGGGCCATCTGTCTCTGATTGGGTACCAGTGGAGATTGAACTGCCCACTCAGTCTCCAAAAGTTAGATAGGGCTAAATGGCCTCGCCTACTCCCGTATACGGGAATAAAAAGGCGTTAGCTGATTTTTTTTTTTTTTTGTCATTTCCAATGACAGTTTTAAAATGTAGAAAGTCAAGAAATCTAGATTTTATATAGATGAAGGAGTGTTGGTATATTTATTTATTCATTCATTCATTCATATACTTTGAAATCATGAACAAGAGTTTAATAAATGCATCAGTAGGATAACGACTTTATGTCAAGTTTCCTTGTTTTTCTTCTTCTTCTGCCTGGATCCAGGCCGGAATCTTCTACTTTATAGTTGTTTTCTCATTAGTTTACCATCTCACCAAGCCTTAGTGGATTATCCTTCCATCTTGTTCTTTGGCAACCTTTACTTCTGTGGAGATCCACTCAGTGATTAATTCTGTCTGTTTATCATCTGTTAATATGGCTGGCACATTTTAACGCTCCCCCCCCCCCCTCCCTTGCTTTTTTTTTTTTTTTTTTTGCTACGTTTCACAGGTTATTTGTGAAATATATATGATTTCGACCTAGGCTGACCATATTTCCTTGAGATAAAAACGGTACAAATTATGTAATATCCTGTATTCATGAAAAAAAACATATTGAGCTTACCATTATTCTTTAGTGACAGAACCCATATAAAAATTTAATATGGGTACAGCCCCCCCCCCCCAGACGTAGAGTCTACCTAAGGGTAGACTCTATGTCTGGGGGGGGGGCTGTATTTCACCGCGATCGTATAATACCATGAATATTTCTCCTATGAAGTGATCTTACGCAGCAAATTTCTGTCTTTCAACATCCTATCATGAAACTTCTGATACTCCATGACACAATTTTGTCTTACAACTAACGTAGCCCTCATTGTCGCAACACTTCATCTAGATTTCTCCTTTGACCACATACTCTGCATAACAGAAAATATTCTCTCAACAGGTGCTGTACTTTGTGGAAGACAAAGAATAAACTCTACAATATTACAAAAGTCTTGAAAGTCTAGGCGTTTTTCGCTCATTTCAGAAAAAAATCTGTACTTTTGTTCCATTACTTGTATACAGCTTGTCCAGTAAAATAAATTTGAATTCTCTCTGGAGATATCATTAAAACTGCAGTTTCGCCACTTTGACAATGCAAAGATAGACTTTTACAGCTTTAAAAAAAAGTATGAAATTTAAACCACCGACATAACAAAGCCACTGGTTAGCATACAGGCAAAACAAATACTAACACTACAGAAGAACAGACGCGCAAGTGTTGCCACCACGCATTTTTGTTTTTTCTCTGAATAAATTACTGCAGATATCGATATTTAGTATCAAAAAATGCGACTCCATTGTTATACAAATTACTGGCATCCATGATATTGATATACGATTATAGGTTATGAATAATAATTTATGATTGATCAGTATTAAAGTATATTTATAGTTTTTATTAAAAACAGGACAAAATTGACATTTTTATTAAAACGACGGAACGGCTGGGAAAAAAAAAAAAAAACGGTGAGTATGGTCAGCCTATTTAGATCCCTTCCATTGATGTTATTTTATTATTATTATTATTTTTTTTTTTTGTGATAAATTCCCAAAGTAACAAACGTAAACGAACATCATTTTCTTGTACGTTGAGTAATCGTAGCAGAAAATAATTTGGATAATAACGGATCTCCTTCCCTCGCTCTTCTCTCAATATTGAATTTATTTCTCTCATATTCTAATTTGATACTGGCTCTTGAGTTCAGATATACAGTTCCTAATATATTTTGCAGGGATGACCTGATGTTATGTCGTATATTATCTTCTATTATGATTCGCGCTTCTGTTTTGACATCTAAACTTAGCGAAGGATCTGTATGTTTCTGCTTTAGTATAGGTCCCTATAAAAATCACAGCACATTTTTATTTTTCTCTATGTATTGTACTATTCCTCTGCTTATTTTGCATTTCATGTAATCCCCGTTTATTCATTTTTAATGATATTTTTAATACTTTGAATTGTTCTTCGATTATATTTTCAGATACTTTTGATATCTTTGGGCTTTCTTCATATTCCATATTGTCTCTGTGCTACTCCTATATCTCCTCTTCCTTAATTTCTTTCTCTGTTTATTTTATTTTTTAATTTTGTGAAATCAAGTATTCGTAAATTCATTAGTTTAAGGAATATACCAGTAGTCTAGTCAAATTAAAAACTACGACTCAAACAATAAAAATTTGATGTTAATACAGGAAACAAAGAAACCAATTAAACCTGCTTTATCAACAATTCAATGCTTTGTTACATCATTTGCATATTTCAAATACCTGTTTATGTTCCAATTATCTCACTCACTCTACTTTGAGACTCCAAGCGATCAAAAGCGTTTTTATATTGCCTAATATAAAGCTGATATATTGATTTTACTGCTCGTTAAAGTGCCTTTTATTCACTGCTACTTTTGCTGACCTGAACTTAATTGATCTGACTTGACTTTTACTGAATCTGAATAAGACTACAAGAAGAATCGAATGGATTGTCGCCAACGTAAGTAAATTTATAAACTGCTATATTTAGATAGATATTAAACTTTTGTTATCTTTAAATTCAAGAGCATATTTAGGCTTAATTATTGGAATGAATAGGATAAGTGACAGTGTGGTATTTTCCAAACAGAAGCGTAGCTTTGTGGCAACGGTTCTGATTCCATAATACTGCATTGCCGGAAGAAAGATCGTTATATTCTTGACTTTTATTACCGAGTAGAGGAACTTTTTTAGTCGGTTCCCGTGTTAGTGAAGCTTTTGTGCAAAACTCGAGTTTGCAACTCGCATCTCAGAAAAACCGATAATTCGAGGTACTCTAATCCTGATATATTCAAAATCATCGATAATCAACTTAGCTATCGTTGATGGATAAGGTTCCAATATAGGCTAAAGGAGCTTCCTGTTCTCTCTCTTTTTCGGGAATAAAAAGAGAGAGAAAATTTATTTTGTTGTCGCATGCAACGTCTTCTACTCAATGACCGTTTATAAATAACATTAAATTTCCTTTTCAATCAACATTTGGAGTCTAACTATTCGACACCAGATGCAGTAACCGAACGGTTAGATAATTAGAATATTATCTAACCATATATTATTGTCCTTGACATTCAAAACATCCTTAATGTGCATATGTTAAAAAGGAGTGGGCGGACGGTTGGATTCGTACTCTGGAAACAACTGATGCCATGTTTATGTTCACTCAAACGTCAGTAGGATTTAATCAGTCTAGGTATTTTGAAATAAGTTTTTAACTCCATTGGTAGTGATGCTACCATCACTACCAATGGAGTTAAAACTTTCCTACCTTTGGTAGGAAAGACGTGGGTTTAAATCTGATCGAGCGCAGCTAACTGAACTGAAATTGAATAAGATTAAGTTAGTCTCATAACGATGTGGCTGTTTTTTTTTTTTTTTTCTTCTTCTCTAGACCCCCCCCCCCCCCCCAAATCTAGCTAAACACACAATTAAGTTAGGCATAATACAAATGCTCTTCTGGGTAGGTTTGACTGTTTAGCTGGTGGATGCAGGGAGAAAAAGTACTGGAGAGAGAGAGAGAGATTGCATCCGTATGAGACTGTCTTTGTCATGACTGTTGTACTCCTTACCATATGTTTGGATGGCTTTAATTGACATAAGGCTGTGCATTATTATTATTATCATCACACCCTCCATGGAGTCAGCAGACTGATGTGATAATTATAATATGCAAATAGCATTTTAAATTAATTCGAAATGTTTTAAATTCCTCAAGGTCTACTCTGTAATTCTTTCTATATTAATGTGGTAAAATCCCTTCACATTTTAAACATTTTCTTACCACCTCTTTTCTGCTCTATCCACTATACTCTACAGTTTACATTTCATTAGCCTCCCTCTTCCAATAATCAACATACTAGTATCTAAATATTGCCTTAATTTCATGTTTATACACAGTCACAAAGAGGTTGTTGTCTGACTCATTTGATATTGTTCTTTTGTTCATCTGATTGATGTATTTTATTCTTGTAATATGATTATGCAAAAAATCCTCAAGGTAAAATAACTAAGATTTTCTTTTCTGCATAATAACATGATTTTCTCTGTCATTATTAGCAGCAAGTATATAATTTTGAAGGTCATAATGTTTTGAGTAGAATCTGTCAGAGATGAACTGGACTTCCATCAAGAATAGAATATCAGGTATTGTATAGTTAACCATATTTTTTAAAAGATCCTCAAGGTAAGTCCATTTTGCTTTATATAACTGACTTGAATAAGGAGCAATAATAATTATAATAATAACCGAAAGAAGACTCAGGTTGGATCTTTCTGATGTTTTTAATAATTTATAAACTTAAATTTAAAACTTTAAATTATAAAATGTTAAAATGAAATTAACCTTTTTTTAAACTTAATAAGAGGGAACTTTTTGAGATTTATATCAGGATAGAAGCAGCAGGTCCTAAATTCTGAACGACATGGCCAAACTGATTAAAATTTCCACTTTTGCTAATGTGTTTCATGTTATACAAAAAAAAAATCATCCCATTCATATGGTTAGTCATTTGCATTCTGATCTTAAATGAGCATACTCCTATACATAACAAAAATTAGAATTTTTTCTTCATTATGCATATTTTAAGGTGTTTTAAAATATGTTCAAATATTCCAGGATGTCTTCTTTTTTTTTTTCCATCAAAAAAGGAATAATATAATTTGTCTTATATTTTACCCTGATCCATTTGATTATGTTCAGCTCATACTTGTTTCTTGTCAGGGAGCCATGTAAGTGAATGAATTTAGGATACTGATAGCTACTGCAACATTGCTCATTAAAATAAACTCAAAAGTATTATTTCCTCTTGTAGGTACCAGGAGAAGGGAGAGACGAGCAGTCGGATGGGGAACCTTCTCTGATCGAGTAGCACCAGCAAGAGCATCATCACCACCTCCCAGCAACTCACGGGGCCGGAGAGTCACCTTCTCGGATAAAGTTACCATCCGAGACTACTGGTAAGTGTAATTATATATTTAAGAAAACATTCCAGTTTTTTTGAAGAAAGGTATTTATAAAAAAAGATATACAAGCTGATAAGTGAAACCGAACTGAGGTTAATATAAATAATAATAATAAGAAATGTGGTGTATATAATATTCTCAAGCTGAAAATTATTTTCTCTATTTAATGTTTGTTAGAATGTTTAACTTTAACTGCTGCTAAAACATATCAAAGATAATGTAAACAAATGAAAAATATTTGTATATTTTGGAAGAATCACTCATGCCATTAAGACCATGACAATGGAGACTTTATAGGATTAATTAAAAGCAAAATTTCAATAATGGCAGGAGCGAAGAGAAAAATGATTAATCCTTGGAACTTAAGTTTGAGCATGGCTTGGACGTGAGAACTAAGTTTTTACTTGGAGAATGGCAAATGAGTCGAATGAGTTGCCAAAGGGTGTCATGAATATACCATTAGTGAATGGGTGTAAGGAGAGGTGTGATGGGCATAATAGTGTGACAAACTACTTAGGACTTCTGAGATGTCAAGATATTATTAATAATAATATTTCAGTTGGATGCAATGTATATTAAGAATTCTTGAAATTAAATGTCGTTCTATCATTAAATGACCAAGTTTGTTTCCTAATACATAAATACAAATATTGTTTAGATGATTAACTGGAATTGTTCCCCCCCCCCTTCTCCATATAGGATTGCATCGGAGGAGAACATCCACAAGCGGCTCTCTTGGTGGAGGATCAGACGGGCAAAGTGTGATCTCCAGCACCGTGCTGTTCAGGAGCAGGTTGATCGCAGGGTCAACATCCCAAATTGTGAGAACTTCTTTTTATTCTTATCTTTTATGGCTTTTACTTGGATATTTTGGATGCTCAGGATGTAGACTTGAGACTTAAAAACCAAACCTTACAGTGAGATGCATAAAACTTCTCACAGAATAGAACTTTGACTGTGTATATAAGATTATACAAATACATATATATTATTTAGAAAGCTTACATGGAAATATCTTATGCTTCATACTAGATAAATGTAGAACATACAATTTCTAACAGATACTTGCATGCCCATATTAGAAGACATATACAACTATATAAAGAGATGCATTTAAAAATAAATTGAAAGAAAGAAAATCAAACTAAGGAAATTTAGATAGATAGCTAAAGTTTCTATTTCTACAGTCATTAGCTGAATTATTTCCAATGTTCTTTCCTTCAGCTCTGCATTGCCAAACCACCCAAGCTGTCCTCTGTCTTTACAGTTGTTGAGACCTCTGAACTTTTTTTTTACAATAAAATATTAGTTATTAGTAGCTGCGTTATTTACACACACACGCATGTACATTTCAATATAAACATGCATCCTGCGACACATGATTTATCAGACATTGAATGTTAAGTAATTCTTAAGTAATTCACTAGGCTGTTTTTTTTTTTTTTTTCTAAAACAATAGGTGTTGGTACTAATTTTTTGGTAGCAGAAAATATATAAAATTAGAAAGATAGGAAAATAAAACTGAAAACATTATGTTCTGATATTGTTACTTCACAGTATGATTATTATTATTACCTGGCACCTCCAGAGAGCCAAAAGACTCATCGAGGAAGGGCACCTACTCTACAGCTATCTGTCTACACCACTCAATCCACATAATGTTTTTGGAATAAGAACAGCAAATTAAGTATATAAAAAATAAGTAAATAAGATGAAAATTTTTAATAAAATGGTATAGCAGGCTTTATATAGTCGATATCTTTATGTATACACACTCAAAGTTCTATTTATATTTTTATGAAAATTGTTATGGTTTTTATGTCTCATGAAATCATCTTGTGATAATTTTGACAAATCAGATACTATTTACCATCTATTATAGTATTTAAAACAAATAATCATGTAAATACAAGATGAGAAAAATAAATAAATACTAATATGGAACAATGATTTTAATATCACAAATGCAATTAAATTACCTATTTTTAATGAAAATCTCGCCTATGAAAGTTGTCAACCTACTGCACATTACCACCCTGAGTGGACTAAGAGTTAAAATAATATGGGAACCCTGCACTAAATACTAAATGGAAATTTTTTTCTAGTCACTTCAGACTTCTAAGCAGGGTGGTTATCTGATACTGGGAAATGAACATTATCTACCACCTAATATGAATATGGCATTTCTGCTCTCTTGACCTGCACTACATAATCTCAATACACAAGACATGTGGAAACAACATCTGCCGACACATAGAAGTAATGGTTTGTCATACGGCAAATGACAGGGGCTTGCACAAGTAGTATGGTTCATTTACAATAGCAGTCTTGACAAAATACAGTCTAATAAAATATTCAGAAGGAATATTGTGTTGTATGTTTCCTTTAGAGCTGTTGCTTCCATCCTTCTTGTCAATCACATCAATTCTTTATTTTATGCGAGTTCCATCAACAAAAGGTTATAAACCTATGGTATATTAGGTACCACCGGAATAAGTGTGCTAAGGGTTAGATAATCCAAATATCATGCTCTAGAAACGAAACATGGAACTTCAAGCCACTTCAGGCTTCTGCTGCCTGAAAGTTGCAAGAGGAAGTAAAGAGTAAGACTGTAAGAAAACGTTTTTGTAAAGTGCGTGTTAGACACATGGAATGCATAGTCTGGGAGGGAGATGAGTGCAAACAGTGAATGAGCTTAAGGAGTGGTATGTTAGACTTCATTCTGTTGTCAATATAGACCTCCCACAATGAGTCTTGGGACTCCATTGAGCCAGAACAATAATAAGCAGGGTGAGTTTCATACTAAGTGATATCACCACCACCAAAGGACTATCACTTAGCTAACTATGCCAACACTTGTCACTCAGAATTCAGTGCTACACTAAATGAACATGTTATCACGTCTCAGGACCTGTAGAGAAGGTGTACAAAGAAGGGGTAAATTACTTGCTTTTAAGTAAAAAGCAAATATTTTAAATTAAATTAATTGTTCCATATGTGTGTGTGTGTATAGTATTAATTTATTTTTTTAGTCATCTGTATTTAGTGATTTAACTGAAAACGAGGTAACCAGTCTTCAATATATAATCAGATCTTTAATATTTCTATTAGAACCTGCTGCATTTTCATTTTGAAAATCACTCAGAATATTTTATTATTCTTATACAACATTACACTACTGAATGAAACTACAAATGGATAATTTTGGAAAATGCCATGTGCAGCTCAAAGAAAGGATGTCACTCGAGACTTGCGCATTGCCAGGTGCATGCAGGAAAGCCAATCTTAGTGATGAGGTTTCTTCATAAGAAAATAATAGCGTTCCACTAGGCAATGATGTTTGTCTACTACCTATATTACAGAAGGGTCTGGGCTTGTTCATATACCTTCTAACTTAGATCATATGCAAAATACTAGTTTTTTTTTCTTTCTGAATTTCTTCTGTCATACAGTCACACATCACACTATATTTGCTTGACTGGCACCATAAAACAACACATAATTTAGCTTTCAGACTGCAGTCAGACATAAAATTAAACTTGCCAAGCAATTATATTCTTATTTAGTCCTTTATCCAAGTGAATGCATAATGCATTTGATGTGAAGTTATGCCTTTTTATATGCAAGTAGTCTAGTTATTAAGATACTTCATGTGCAAACTTTCTTTGCTTACACTTGGATAAAGGATTAAACAAGAATAAAATTTCTTGGCAAATTTAATTTGTAACCAAGTCAAAAAAACTTTCTACCATGAAGTGAGAAATTTTAGAGAAATATAGATTCAAATGAAATAACGAAGGATGCTCTTTCATATATAACAATTTTAAATTCATGTAAAATTACATTTCATGATTTGTGTTTCTGATAAATTAAAAGTTTTAGTATAATTCACGATCGTTTGTTAACAAATTTTTTACCTTCTTTGATTAGATAATATTGCTATCTTCTATAACTGTGGGAATATTGTTTTTATTAGTTTTAATATAAAAATGAGCTAACCATATGTTGTGAATTATTGATGATGAATAATTAGCAACAGGAAATGTCTAATAGAAATAAAGATCTGATTATGTATAACTGTTATATATGCAAACTAACATATAGTGGCCACAACTACATCCAAAAATGAAATTATTTCATAGTCTCATTATGAAGCTATGAAATTTAATTGGAAGTAGTATCTAGATAACAAGGCTATCCCATCAAATGAGTTTCAGAATTATTCGATCCAGAGGAAAGAAATTTGTCACAACCATCTCAGAGTATTGTGGAAAAAAAAAAAAGTGAGACCACACTGGTTTATACATACTAGAAATGACTTTGCCACAAAAAAACTCAGTTTTATAATAACCACGTAGGTCTGTCATCTCCTACATGCTTTTGAAGAAATGACCATATTTGTTGGCAAAATATACACGATTATGACAATGCTAACACCAGTCCTTTCACGGACTGGTGTAGGATTATTATGCTAACACCAATCTTAAAATAGGATTGGTGTAGGATTTATTCAACTTCTTTACCACTCAAGTGGGATCACTGCAGCAGTTCAACTGCCTCCAGTCAGTCCTGTCTAAGGCCATGTTTTCCTCCAGTCTGAGGATATTGGAAGTCCCCCTCCAAAGCTGTCCTGTCATCACTGTTTACATTTCCTCTTACTTCTTTTGCTTGGTGGATTCAATGCCAGCACACTTCTTCCCACATAGCATTCATTTGCCACATAATGTGACCAAAACCAAAAACTAAGGGTATATGATTCCTTAATCTTTCCAGATACTTCGGTTACCACTCTGGATGAGTGAGTGTTTTTTTTATCTTTTTTTATCTATTGTTTCTGTAGATCTTTCCTTTTAACTTGCTAGACACTTTTGTAATCACACAAGATACCTTAAACATTTGTCAGATTACCCTCCCTCTGAATGGATTTTCTTGTTGATTTCCATGTGTCCATCGCTTTAAACACATGATCCTAGGTATTTGAATCAAAACACATGTGACTGCCTCTGTCATGTAATGTTATACTGCTTCACCACAAGACATACTCTTAGTTCTACTGAACCTCAAGCCAGTATTTTCAGTCTTTCTTCAGCTCCTGCTCACACTTTGTGCAAATCACCACATCAGCAGCTCCATGTTGTTTTGATAATCAGATTTACTAACTTCTGTTTTACCCCTTTTATTTCCACTTGGTAGAGGATTGTGCTGCTCTGCCACTGCATCTCTTGGTATTACCTTACAATCATTTACCTCCTTCATGTGTTCTCTTCTACAGAGTATGTAGTCCACCTGGGGTGCTTATGTTTTAGTAATCTGCTTACATTTCACAATAGAGTAACAAGAGCAGTGGATGAGGGTAAGGTATATAATGTCATGTTTTTGAATTTTGCAAAGGCATTTGACAGGGTGCCATATTGACAAATTGGTTTTTAGTTTGCAGCATATGGGTTTGGATATTCAGGTTAGTGCATTTGATTGGTAACTGGTTTTCTGAAAGGTAGAGTTGAATATAAGGGATTAGTATCAAGTAGCAGCAAGTTTATAAATGGAGTTCCACAGGTTTAAGTACTGGGACGATTACTGTTCATTCTTTGTCATGGGACTAAAGGGAGATATTCAGTTGTTTGTATGTGATGTGAAACTTGGGAATTTTATCAATAACAGTGCTGATGTTTGGCTTTTTCAAGATTTGAATAAGCTAGAAATGTGGGCAAATGAATGAGATAGAGAGGCTAAATGTAAGGTTTTAAAAGTTAGGAACCACAGATAGGATGCTTCATTCTCATTTGGTGGAATTATGCTGGAAGAAGGGGGAGAAATCAAGGGATCCTGGGATGATTGTAGATAGAAATTTGAAGTTCACAGGACATATTGCAAAGGTTATGAAGACATCACAGAGAATTGCTGCAATGCTGAAAAGGATATTGACCACAAGAGATAAAAAGGGTGATGGTTCCATCATATAATGCTTTGATGAGATCACATCTCGATTTATGTGCTCAGATCTGAAGTTCTGATTTGGAAGGGATGAAGTAACCTTGAAGAAGGTATGGAGATGGATAACAAAAATTATTAGCAATACTGTATAGCAGTATTTTTTTTTTATGCTAAGCCTATATACAGGAGGTTGGTTGGTCAACCTATAATACATTAGTACCGTGTATGGGTGGTGGGTTGGGAAAGGAGGAATTTGTTTACATTTGATTTGAATGACTTTAAATTGTATTCCTTGGGAAACACAGCAGGTGGGAGACTGTTCCACAGTACAGCAGTTGCAGGGATGAAGGAAGAGGAAAAGAAACTTGTTCTGTTAGTTTCTAGGTGAACTATGAAGGGATGTTGTGCAGCAGCTGTACCTGTTCCAATGAGTTTAGTACTGAGCTGAGGAATTATTGATGATATTTCTGATGAGCATTTCCCATGGAAATATTTGTAGAATATACATACTGCAGAGACCATACGTCTATGTGAAAGAGGGGAGAGGGAGTTGGTAAGGGATGGATCATTGATAAGTCTAATTGCTCTCCTCTGTATTGAGTCGAGCATTTTGAGAGAGCTTTTTGGGGCCCCACCCCATATGTGAGAGCAGTATTCAATAGTAGGGCAGATTTGTAACTTGTATAATGTTAATAGCTGTTTGGGGGTAAAGTAACATCTTGAGCGAAAGAGAAATTCTAGTTTTTTTGAGGGTGAGGATGCAATGTTTGAGATATGTTTATGCCAGGAGAGGTTTGATACGAGGGTGATTCCAAGGAGTGAGATCTCAAACTATCTGGAGATTTGGGTATCATTAAAAAAGGATATTGGGAAAAAGTGGTTCTTTTTTTTATTGGAAATAGTACAGAACTGGGTTTTATTGGCATTGAAATTTATGAGGTTATCTGAACCCCATTGGAGGATGGCTTGGAGATCGGAGTTGAGGGTCACGGTGGTTGATTTTCTGTAGGTGGAGGTGAGTTGTGTAGGGTAAGGCTTATCAAATGCAAGCGAAGAGTGTAGTGTGCTGTCATCTGCCAAACTGTGTATTGGGTTGAAGGTCAAATTCAGTAGGTCATTATTATATAGCAGGAAGAGGGTTGGTGAGAGGACAGAACCTTGTGTGACCCCAGCATTAACTGAGTGGTGAGAGGATAGGGAGCCGTCCACCATCACACAGAGTGTGCATCTAGACAGAAAACTGGCGATCCACCTACAGAAGCCCTGGGTCAGGCCGAATGATGGTATTTTGCCTAGTAGGCCTTTGCTAACAAATGGACAATTTTAAAAGAGGCAACTGTTGCTTTCTTTGACTGTGAAGTTGCCTTGGTAAAAATGCTTTGGTGTTTAGCTAAGTTCAGTTTCAGCTCACAAATCCTTTTTTCTATTTATAGAACTTATAGGAAAGTTTGTATTAAAATCTTTATGAACAGATATTTTTATTTATGTTATCCATCATGGGTTTGTAAAAAAATATAATATAAATATATAAAATTATTAGAAACACATCAAATAAACAACTGATTGTCACTCTAGAAAAGAATTCAGGCTACTAGCCTAGTGTGACAGAAGTGCGTAACTAGTGATGTGCGGTTCACATGCGCACTAAAATGTTTGAAGGTTGTTTGACACTTCGATATCTGGCACAGTGGCGGGCACTTGGGTGCCTGCAAGACTCCTGCTGTACAGTATTGATTATGAGGATAGACTGAGAGAATGCAGACTCTGTGAGAGGGCAAAAGGGAGAGGGGTATGATTGAGAAATTTAACTGTTGAATGGTTATATCAAATTAATACTTAGGAGATTTTTCATATGGTAGAATGAGAGAAAGGAACAAGGATAAGGGACATCCCTGAAAATTACACAAGGAAGTAGTGAGTAAAAGGATAAGATTTATTTTATTTTTTTTTGCATGGGGGGGAGGTGGTAGCATGGAAAGAATTGCCTGAAAGGATGTGAAAGTGTAACTGGTTGATAAATTGAAGGAGTGCTTCGATAGACTTTGTATTGAGCAGCACTAATCTTCTTTGAGTCCTCTGACTCCATGGAGATTAAGAAAATTATATCTATAATAATAATAATTTCTTAGGCATCTCCATGGAGTCAGAGACTTATTATGGGAGATCAACTCTATTAGTCACACAATACTTATCATTTGGGTTGGCTATGGGAGGAGGGGCATTATATAAGTTGTTGGTAATTAGTTAGCACTGGCGAAGGATGTCTTTTTTTATAATTTAGTTGATAATTCATTATATATATTTTTTATTTTATAGGGGATGTGTGATAGATTGTGTTATTTAGTTTTAAGTAAAATTTGTATTTTAATTTAAATTTGATATTGTCAGTATGGCATTATTATATATCATGACAATTATCATTTTAATCTAGACAAATGTAAAGTTACACACTTTAGGATACAAAAATTACAATCTGTGTTATCTCAGTGAGAACTCTACTCCAAGAAATAGGTGAAGCGATTTGGATGCAGTAATCCAGATGGCATGCTGCTAATGTTGCCAAGATGGCCTACAGGATTACTCGTCTATTTTAAGAATATGATAACAAGTAGAGATAAGAAAATTGCTATTCTTCTTTATAACGTCTTGATACATCTTCATCTGGATTACTGCATGCAGGTCTGGGATTCTTGGGAATGAGGAAGTTGTGGAGAGGATACAGAAGTGAGTGACCAAGATTGTGAGTGGTTTGTGGGTTGTATAAGTTGATAGACAGAAAAAGAGGGGATATGATAACAACATTTAAGTTACTTCAAGGATTACATAGGATTAATATAGGCAAAATGCTTCAGCAATTAGCTAGGGGGAGGAAAACTAGAGGTCATCCCTGAAAGTAGAGCAAGTGTGGTTATTAGGGAATGTAAGAACTAGATTTTTTGGGCTTTCATAGTGGTAAATGAATGGAATGGATTTCCAGAGTCAGCTGTACTTTGCCTGTTAATATGTTCAAGGAAAAATATGACTGATATTGTGTGGATGGTTTGAATCTCCTGTGATGAGTCTTTATACTCCATGCAGGTGCCTGTAGAATAACAATATATCTTACTGAACTCATTCACCATACATAAAGCAAAAAATCAAAATTCTAGTCCTAACACACTTGCTAACCACACTCTCATAAAACTTCCAAGAGTGATCCTCTTGTTCTCTCCCAGCCTGACATGTACTGAAAAGTCTTCAGTGTCAATCCTATTAGATCCCTTTAATAACTTATATGATTCTATCATGTCTACTCTTTTTTTGCTTATCAGCTAAATGTCCACAGAGCTATCATCTCTTTTCATATGGAGTATTCCATAAACCTATCATAATATCTTGGTCACTCACCTCTGGACCCTCTTTATCAATTCTAACCTGATTGGCATGCAGTGGTCCAGATGTCCTACCATGATCTATTGTTGGACATCTGTTTTTTTTCTCTCTCTGGTCATTCTTTGTGAGTCATGGTAGATGGCTCTCTTTTAGACTTTTCCACCAATGCTGGAGTGTTTGAAGTCCTATCACCTAAATGTACATAAATGAGCTACTCTCATTCATCACTAATCCTATCCATGGCTTTGCAGACAATAAAACTCGTCATTTGACAGTCCATGCAGTACTCTGGATCCAGGCTATGAGATATTCTCCAACTAGTGCTTTAAAACTGATCTATTTACTATCCTTCAGTGGGACAAGGAGAATCTTGCCATGTATACACAATTGCCACCAAAATATAGTCTTGCCTTTTCTCTAACAAAGGAAAACTCAGTTCATTTCCTCTTATCCTCAATAATAAACAGATCACCAGACAAGATCAGATCTCTCTGCTTGAACTGGTGTTGCAGCAGTCTTCCCTGGTATAATCACATCAAAATTCTCCTCAGCACCTAAAATATTAGGCATTGAAGATGCTATTTTACACCCAATCAACTTTTAACTATATGCAAATCCTAAATCTATCCATGCTTAGAATTCCAATCACATGGTTAGGGTTGTGCACCTAACACTTCCCTTAAAATGATGCTCTTCAGAGGCAAGCAATTAGGCTGATAGATGAGTCCTCTTACAAACTCAATTCAACCCCTATCTCACAGATGCAGTGCTTCAGCATTGTGTCTATTCTACAGATACATCTATGGTCAATGCTCCATAGAATTAGAAACCATAATTTCTTCACTTTCTGTTGTACCTGTCAATACAAGAGCAGTGTCTGCACAACTGCAAACACATGGAATCACCTCCTCCTCTTAATCTTTTATATGTCATTGCTTCTCAAAAAGAAATGAAATGAGAATTATCATATCTTGAAGACGGTTGGTAGTCATTTGGTGTAGTAGGCATCGCGGATAATGTGTAAAAGATACCAAGAAAATACTTGGTTTTAGTCCTATTTGGGGGGCGCTAATATCGCTAGAGAATGTGGTGGTCGTGTTATGCTAGAAAACATGTTTTTAAATTAAGATATACTGTGGCTTTGTCTCAAATTGTGTTGTAATTTGATTAAGTTAGATACACGTTGTTGGATACAACTTTTGTGTTTTCGCTGCTGTTTGTTTCACTACTTCAGCGTCTAAAGATGGTGTCCAACAAAAGATGTACGTCAGCGGCTTGGAGGACTTCTATAAGAAAGTCTGCCTCTGCATTGGGTTTTTCGCAATGGATGTTGTGAAAACTGCTATATGTATGCGCCAAAGAATGTGAAGGATCTGTCAACTGTTTGCTAAATGAGAAGAATGAAAATGTCGACTTATGCAAGAAGAGTCGGGATAGGCTGGAGCTGTTAGGAATGGAAGCAGATGTCGGGACTGTAGCAGAACTTCGGCAGGAGTTTGTGAAAATGAAAAGTGACTTTCATCTTCTGCAAGAGGAATTGGTTCTGAAAATTAAAACTTAGTTAAATGTGTTGAATAAAGAAATTAGGACTATGGAGATTACTTTAGCTGAAGTAACTAGAACAGGATTAAGTATGAGAGAGTCTTTGGTGATTAATGAAGTAATAAAGAGTATGGGAGTGACTGGGAGTCAACAGAATGAAAGCACAAGAGGTCTAGAAAAAATGAGATGTTGTGTGAGAGTGAGGGAGTAAGTAAAAGAGAGTTGAGTAATGAAACAGGGAGAGTCATGCTGAATAGCTTAGTAAAAATTTTGTAAAAAGCTTTGTAAAAATTGCTCCCTAAATAGATAGATTGAGAGCTTGTGGAATGCAGAGGTTGGTTGATAGGCAAAGAAGAGGGGATATGATAGAAACATTTAAATTACTAAAAGGTTTTATAAGATTGATGCAGGGGAAATGTTTCAGCTATGTTGATAGTGATGGAAGAAGAGGTCAACCCTGGAAATAAGGAAAAGTGTGGTTAACAAGGGTGTGAGAAAGAGGTTTTTTTTGCCTGGAGGGTGGTGAATGAGCGAAAAGCATTGCCTGACTCTAGTTGTGAGTTCTTCGTCTGTAAATGAATTCAAGAAGAGATATGACAGATATTGTTTTGATAGTTTGGGTCTCCTGCAATGAGTCTGACTACATGGAGATACCTGTAATAATAATTGTTATTATTATTATTTCTACCAGCTGGGTAGAAATAAAAGATGAAGTAGCCTTCTCTGGAACAGCCTCCCTCAATTAGTATTTCGAAAAAAAAACAACTAACCTCCTACAACGCTTCAAAAAACATCAATAAACTTCTATCTTACCCCCCCACACACACACGACACTGATATGCTTATTTTAGGATCTTTGACCTCTTGTGTATAGGATCAATACTGTGGCCTTGTTAAAGCCTTATGAAGGGAAACAAAACCTTCCCTAACCAAGTGTTCTTCAAGAACCACACAATCTGCGGTTTGGTCTTAGTAATATGTCCTATTAGCTTCGTTACCCAGACCACAATAACCTGTGATCCCCTGGAAAATTGATGAGGCAAGAATTGGCTGTCTCATCAATTTCTTGCATATCAGTTCCATCTATATAGTACACAATTTGTGAATTCTCCATCCCAAAGTGAAACCTTATACTACTGGCAGCCATTTACCTTAGCATATACTGGCAATCTATTTAATTCATCCTGGAGGATTTTTATATAATCCTCATTGAATTTCCTACCTTTCATCATAAGCAAAACTGAATATTTCCTAGATAACTTGTGCACAAAATAAACAGCAGAGTACCAAATATTTACCCCTGCAGTACATTGCTAGTTGACTGGCTTTCTCCTGAACTCATCTTTCCTAAACATCACCATTTGATATCTGTTCATCAACCACCCTCTTAACCAAATTACAAGCTTCATAATTGCTATTTGCTCCAATTTATATAAGAGAATTCTGTGCGTAATCCTGTCAGGGGACTTTGCAAAAGTCCAACACTATAACATTTCCTTTATTCAAATGAACTGTCATTTTATTATAAAAAGTAGGCATATTAATAAGAGAAAACCTACCCTTCACAAAACTATACTGCACTTTAAAGTATCATATTCCTGACTACCCAGTCCTGAATTCTATCTTTTACCAACTTCTCGCATACCTTAACCACCACTCCGAAGACACTGACTGGCATATAATACAGTGGAACTATTTTATCTTTCCTCTCCATTGTTTACTTCCCAGAAATGAGGATTAAATTACACAATTTGATCAGAGGAAGTGCTAGTTTTCTTGCACACTTTGGTAATACTTGGACTAGCATGAAAATCTAATCCTATCGTAGTGTTCGCATTAAGAATGAGCAATATTGTAAGTAACTCAGATTCATCTACCTTAATTCTTCCGTCAGTCAGTGTCACATCTGGAACTACACTATCTCCAATTGGATGGTACTCACTAACTCAACTATTTAATGCTTTTCTGCTACCTCCCAACTGCCAGCACTCATTTTTCTATTTACTTTTCACAAAGTGAAAGAACTCTAAGATTTCCTTTTGCTTCACCAGCTAACTTCCTTTTTTAATTATCTTTTGTCTTCCTTACCATACAGGTCATTCTTTTTGCCTGTGATTGCACTGTTTGTGGACTTGCTGGTCACTTATATATACAAGCCATTTTAAAAAACAAAGACCAAACTTTTGCTATAATGACTTTTACATTTTACAACATTTCAAGCACTGTTGTAGTCTCCCTCTACTGGCGAAACACCATTCTTGACATTTCTTCAATTGTTGGAATGCTTCCTGGAACACACTTTCTGTGATGGCATGCAATTCTCTTCTCTTTTCGCATTTTCCTGAATCTTCTCTGTGGTTTGAAAACAACGTCCTTTCAAAGTGGTTTTAAATTTGGGAAACAGGAAAAAGTCTGCTGGGGCTAAGTCTACAGAATAGGGCGGATGGGGAACAGTGGATGCCTGATGTTTTGCCATATGACTGTGGATGCATGAGCCAGCACATTGTCATGGTCCAGGTCTGGTTTTCTCACAATTCAGGCCTCTTTTTTTGAGCATCCCTCAAACACACTGAAACGTATGGTACAACCCTTTCCAAACAAAAATACATAACCAACATCACCTTGATCTTTGACCGACTCATTCTTGCTTTTTTTTGGTCAAGGGGACACTTCCCCCAACCACTGCGACAATTGCATCTCGGTTTCAACATATAGCCATAAACCCACGTGTCAATTTTTTATGAAATTTGCAGCAAAATTTGAAAGTTGGTAAAAATTGAGACATCAATTTATGGGTATGATCGACCAAAAAAAATAAAACAAACAGATTCATGGGTCAAAGATCAAAGTGATGTTGATTGTGTTTATGAAGCTTGAAGAACATATGTTGTTCTTCAAGCTCTTTCAGTGTCACTAATCCAACAAACAGCGTGCGCATGCTTCAGTGGATGTAATTCATACGGCTATACTCATAGCAGAATGGGGAAAATGACAGTTAGTTGACAAAACCTGCTGCTAGGTGTAGTCAGTAGTCCCAGTGCACTTTCTGTTTAAATAGTGTGCTGGTTGGCATGTTATTTAAAAAGTTCAGTCATTTTTTGAGCATGCCTCGTATATATTATCCACTAATCCACAATATTTTTTGGTTCTGCACTTGCTGCGTAATGATTCTGCTCATCCATCTAACAGCTACCTGATTTATCCTCTTAATTCTGGGTATACAGTCTGATATTGCTTTCTTGAAATACCCTTTGACCATCTTCTGTGCACTGCCAACAGCCTTCCCCTCCAAATTCTTATGCCATGGAACCACTCTTACTATTCAGATTACCATAATTACTTGCTTTGTAATTCCGCATATATCCTTTCTTATAAAATCTCCTGCATATATGGTGATATCTGATGTCAAGACAAAATGAGTGCTTTCCTCATGTGGTTACATCTAAATTTTCTGATGCTATGCCCATATTTAGCATTTTCAAACCTTAACTCCACTCCATTATATGTCGTCTTTTAGGTAATCATCTCTTAGTAGTTGTATAAATTGCATTTACTTCTCTCCCAGTTATCATTCCTCCCCTTGACCTACATTTTCACAGCTGACATGCCCCATAATAATTTCTCTTCCTGCACTCACTGTGCTAGTTTGCATGGTATCTAAATTTTCCTTATATCCCCTTGTCCTATAGCAGAAAAAACTATATATTCCAACCTGTTGGCAATACCGTCGACAGGATGTAGCATAGAGGCAGCCTGCCTCATGCCGCCATTTAATAAGGGCGCTCGTTTACCCATATTGCAGTACGCACCGCATTAAGGCAACAAGATATTTTACAAATATATATATACAACATTTAGTTTAGCAAATAAAAAGGTGCCATTTCCATTGACAGTTAAATATGTGCTTATTATAGTTTAATAATAAAAAATTATAGTCATACATACTAAAACTAAACATTTTAGAATCCACTTATTAGATACTAAAGGAAACAACCTATAAAGTTTCGTACAATGTGAATTTTATAAACTTTTATAGTCTATACAAGTATTTAGTCTGAAACGTTTAATTAATATTATTATATAATTGTTTTGCATAAATTTCTCTTGTAATAAAAACAAAATAACAATTGGAGATTTTCTTATATTTTTATCTTATAATCCATCAGGAGTGATATTTAATTGTTTGCCTCAGGATGCCATCTAATCTGACAACAGCCCTCCCTGTTGGTTTTATATCTGACATAACACTGCCTCAACAAAGTAAAGACCATGAAATTATATCCTTGTTTTCATCCTTTATCCAATAAACAAACAAGGTTTGCACATGAACTAACTTCATGACTGGGCTACTTGTATATAGAGGTTCATGACTCCACATAAACTGCTTTAGTATCTCATAATACAAGACACATATACTTACAAACACGCACTATATAGTGCTATGTAATTGTTTGCCTCAGGATGCCATCTAATCTGACAACAGCCCTCCCTGTTGGTTTTATATCTGACATAACACTGCCTCAACAAAGTAAAGATGCCATGAAATTATATCCTTGTTTTCATCCTTTATCCAATAAACAAACAAGGTTTGCACATGAACTAACTTCATGACTGGGCTACTTGTATATAGAGGTTCATGACTCCACATAAACTGCTTTAGTATCTCATAATACAAGACACATATACTTACAAACACGCACTATATAGTGCTATGCATTATAGAAAAGGCCACCATCCAGACCAGTCGAATCATTTGGATCCAGACCCAGAAGAGATACCAAGGCTGAAGTAATGCTGAAGTCATTTCCCATATAAAAATAGTCAAAAGGTATTACACCTTATTACTAAAACATTCTGGATTACAGATAGATGTTGAAAGTTTCTTACCATAATGCATAACATTATACATGTCTGTAGGGATATGTGCCTTGCATTATGGGATACTAAGACAACCGACGTGAAGTCATTAGGCTCTGTATACAAGTAGACCAGTCATGAAGTTACTTCACTTGCAAACTTTGTTTGCTTACACTTGGATAAAGGATGAAACCAAGAATATAACTTCTTGGCATCAAAAATTTATATTATAACCAAGTGGAAATCCTTTCATCTATCTCTAATCCAGAGTATTTTAGTAATAAGTAGACTCCTTTTGATTGTCTGTGTATGTAAATATGCTGCATTACTTCAACCTTGGTGTCACTTCTTGGTCTGGCTACCACTGATGAGACTTCATCCAAACATAATGCATGACATTATACATGTCTGTAAGGATATGTGCATAGCATTATGGGATACTAAGGCAATTTTTGGGAAGTCATTATTCTTTATATACAAGCAGACCAGTGGTGAAGTTACTTCACCAGCAAACTTTGCTTATACTTGAATAAAGGACAAAACCAAGAATATAATTTCTTGGCATCTTTAATTTATCATATAACCAAGAGAAAAAAAAAAAAAACCTTAAAGCATCTATCTTTAGTACAGGGTATTTTATCAATAAGGTGTGATATCTTTTGACCACTTGTATATGGGAAATATATGGCTCCTGCATTACTTCAACCTTGGCATCTCTTGTGGATCTAGCTCCCACTGATGAAACCTCAACAAAGGTTGAAACCAGTCTGAGCAGTGGCCCTTCTCATAATACATAGCATTGTACATGGCTATACATACCTTCCCATAATGCTTTGCATAGCTAGGTATCGAGGTTTCATCAGAACTCGATATCTATACATGTCTATAAAGATATTGAGGTCTGATGAGACCTCAATAAAAGTCTAAACCGGTCTGGGTTGTGACCTTTCTCATAATGCATATCATTATACATTTCTGCAAGGATATGTATCTTGTATTATGGGATACTAAGGTACCGTATTTGCCAGCATATAAGATGCACTTTTTTTCTTTGAAAATAGGTCTGAAAAACAGGGTGCGTCTTATACGTCGATACTCAGTTTTTTATTATTTTCATTTCTGGAAATTTTCTCTGTTCCGAGTTATGCGATTTCTTTATTGCTTCCTTGCGGTATGTGTGAGAGCATTCCAGTTATGTAGAGCAGTGTTTCTCAAACTTCAGACATCTGCGTTCATATGACTGGTGCGGTATTAACAAAAGATCGTGCTACTAAATGACATAAAGACAAGCCGACAGTTGAGTTGAAATGCTAATTCTCTTCAACCGAATTCCTTATATAATATCTCAAACACATTCACTATATATTTCTTCGTTTTAACACGTTCACTCAAACAAAACCATATGTTGAACTGTTCATATGACTGGTGCGGTATTAACAAAAGATCGTGCTACTAAACGACAAAGACAAGCCGACAGTTGAGTTGAAATGCTAATTCTCTTCAACCGAATTCCTTATATAATATCTCAAACACATTCACTATATATTTCTTCGTTTTAACACGTTCACTCAAACAAAACCATATGTTGAACTGGCAACATATGGTTTTGCTTGAGTCATACAGCATTTTCTGTGTGTGTGTGTGGGGGGGGGGGGGCATGTGATTCATTAGTTAGTGCCGTTGTTATCCCATTTGGTGTTTGTTGAGAAACATATTGCACAGTCTGCAGATGTCTCTGTACTTTATTCAGTGATACAATAGGAACGTTTTACGATCTTGAACTTCACGGATACATTGAATTTTATTCTATGCGTTAATGATGCATAGATGAAAATTGCCATGGCCCCCTGAAGACCTTTCATGTATCCCCAGGGGGGGTATGTGTACCACACTTTGAGAAACACATGCGCATCCAGTGAACTGATGTACAGTTCAGTGGATGCGCATGCGCTGTCATCAATGATCACAGCTGTGTCCTGTTTGTTTAAACTTTCCATTGTCATTTTCCAACTGAGAAAATGATAAGAACTTGGTGGAATCAGGAAGAGGATTTAAAAAAAGCAACTCACAGTAAACATAACCTACGAAGTGGAACTGCAAAATGGCCAGAAACTTGAGGCAGAACTGAATACTTGGATTTTAGACCACAGAAAAGCGGGAATTTCAGTGTCTACAAAAATGATTATTCATCAAGTGAAAGCGATAGCCACTAACAGAGGGATCGCCAACTTTACTGGATCAACATCATGGTGTTCAAGATTCATGAAGAGAAACCAGCTATGTATGTGGATTAAAACGAAAATATCACAAAAGGTGCCAGCTGAATATGAAGAAAAAATGATTGAATTTCATCGATTCGTCATTAACGTAAGGAAATGAGAAAATGTTGAACTTGCGCAAATAGGAAACATTGACGAGGTTCCGCTGACTTTTGATGTGCCCTCAAACAAAACTGTAGATTCCAAGGGCACTAAATATGTTACTATTAAAACTTCGGGGCACGAAAAAACTCACTACATGGTTGTTTTATCCTGCTGTGTTGATGGGACAAAATTGCCGCCACTGTTGATTTTTTAACAGGAAGACGCTACCCAAAGAAAAACTGCTTAAAGGAGTGTTTGTACATGTTCATGCAAAAGGCTGGATGGAGGAGGAATGAAGTTATGGATAGATAAAATTTGGTCTAGGTGCCCTGGTGGACTGTTGAAGAAGCCCTCCATGCTAGTATGGGATCAGTTTCTTCTCACAGAACAGATGATGTTACAAATAAACTCAAGGAATTGAAAACTCAGTTAGCTGTAATTCCATGAGGTCTAACTAGTCAGCTTCAACCTTTTAGATGTCTGTATTAATAAACCATTTAAGGGATTTATGAAGGAGAAGTGGAACAGCTGGATGCAGTCTTCAGATTTTGAGGTTACGCCATCAGGAAGAAGGAAGAGGCCTAGCATTTTGCAGGTTAGTGAGTGGGTCAAAGCTTTATGGGATGCTGTGAAAACTGAGACAGTGGTTAAATCATTTAAGAAGTGTGGAATTAGTAATGCACTGGATGGTACAGAGGACAATTTGTTGTATGATGACTCAGATTCTGATTTAGAAGAGGTTTCAAGTTCTCTTCATTTAGCTCTGGAGATGAATTTCTAGGTTTTGATGATTAAAAGGTGGGTACTCTTTCCTAGTTAGATTAGGCATTTGTTGAAAGTAGACCTATTTATTACTTTATATTTGAAATACTGTAAATTCATTATAATATTCAGTGATAATTTTTTTTTCCTAAAAAATGTGCACAAAAAGGGGGGGGTGCGTCCTATATGTCGGTGCGTCTTATACGCTGGCAAATACAGTAATTGATGCGAAGTCATTAGCTTCTATATACAAGTAGCCCACATGTGAAGTTATTTCATGCATCAACTTTGTTTGTTTATACTTGGATAAAGGATGAAACCAAGAATATAATTTCTTGGCATCTTTAATTTATAGTATAACCAAGTGAAAAAACTTTCAAAAAAAAAAAAAAAGTAGATGTACATTGGCAGTTCATTTGAGGCTATGTACATCAATTTTTTTTTCCATCAGTTGTTCTTATAGCACTTCTAGCAAACATTCTCATTAGTTTAACTCAGTTTCTAAAAAATCGTTCACCATATGAAGCAAATCATTTTGCATGTGCTGCACCTAACAAAAATAACAGGCATGCCATAACAAAAATAACATAATTTAAAACAACCAGAAAAAAAAAAAAAAAACAGTGCTTTACCCTAACAAGAAAACAAACACATCATCAAATTCCTGACATGTACCCTCAAGGGATGTACAGGATATGATAGTACTATGAAAAATTTACATCATTACTAACTTCCTATCTACAATTTTCCTCCAAATCAGTCTATTACTTGTCAAGACTCCAATATTATCATTATCAGCATTATATATGATGAGCTCAGGAGACAGCTTGCAGGTGTAGCATGGAATGAGGAGTTAGCTGGAAAATAGATCATTGCAGCTTGGGGGATTTTCAAAAACTATTTAGTAGATGCAATGTCTAAATGTATTCCAAGGGTGAGAAGGTTAAATAAGGTAGGTGTGAGATGGATGAATAAAGAGATTAAGCATGTGATACAGAGAAAAAGGGCATTGTGGAGGCAGCATAAGAGAAGTGAAAGTAACCAATTTCATGAGGTCTACAAAGACCAGGCAAGGAGAGTGACTTGGTTGGTGAGAGTAGCTAAAGAGAGGTATGAACAGCAGTTAGATAATGAAGCAAAAAACAATCCTAGGGAGTTCTTTCGATATGTAGCCAGAAAAAGAAAGAATGATTATGGAAGGATGACATTGATTGGAGGAAATGGTATAAAGACAGCTGTTGCAGAATGTGTGGTGGAGATACTTAATGAGTAGTTCATAAAGATCTTTCAATCTTATGAATGTAACTTCATGGAGAGATTGAGAGCAGTTGATGATGGGGAGGAGAGACTGACTGTAAGTGAGCAAGAGGTGTTTGGGGAGTTGAGAAAACTAGATGTAAATAAGGCTGTGGGATTGATAATATATCACCGCGTATTCTGAAGGAATGTGCCAGAGAGTTGACACCTGCCTTGACATATTTTTTTAATACGAGTCTTGCACTTGGTCAAGTTTTTAAAGAGTGGAAAGAGGGCAAGATTGTGCCACTTCATAAAGGAGGTGATCGAACTCAAGCATCAAACTATAGGCCTATCTGTGTGTCAGGTGTTGTGGTTAAGTTGTTGGAGAAGCTTGTGAGAACTATGATCCAAAGTTGGCTTGACAACAATGGTATAATCTTTGATGGACAGCATGGATTTGCTAAAGGGAGGTCATGTTTTAGTAATCTACTTATTACAATAAAGTGACTGCTTCCTTGGGCAGAGGAGAAGGATACACAGTAATATACTTGGATTTTGCAAAAGCTTTTGATAGAGTACCTCATGATAAGTTGACAGTCAAACTATAGCAGATGGGATTGGATATTAGATTAGTGCATTGGATTGGAGACTGGCTATCTCATAGGTATCAACAAGTTGTGTATGGGGGGTGCGATATCCAGGAAAAGGAAAGTCACTAGTGGAGTGCCTCAGGTGTCTGTTTTAGGGCCATTACTATTTAACTTGTATATTAATGATATTGGCGAAGATTTGAATGGAGATATTCAGTTGTTTGCAGATGATGCAAAGTTGGGACGAACCATAAAGAGTAGTGAAGATGTTGTGGCATTGCAAGAAGACTTGAATAAATTGAGTGATTGGACAAGCAAATGGGGATGTGAGTTCAATGTTGCAAAATGTAAGGTTTTAAAATTTGGAAAACAAAGATGGGATGCAGAATTTATGCTTGGTGAGAATATATTGTTGGAGGTAGAGGAAATAAGAGATCTGGGGGTGATAGTGGATAAGCATCTAAAATTTAGGGGACACATCGCCAAAATTGTGAAGACAATACAAAGACTTCTGGGAATGATGCGGAGGACATTGACATGTAGAAGTAGGGGATTCTTGTTCCATTGTATAAGGCTTTGATTAGGCCACACATGGACTATTGTGCCCAGATTTGGTCACCGGGTTTTCAGAAGGATGAAGAGATGTTGGAAAGGATCCAAAGGCGACTGACTAAGGTAGTTTCTGACCTCTGGAATATTGAGTATGAGGAAAGATTGAGAAGATGTAATATGCAGAGTCTGGTGGAGAGAAGGAAGAGGGGAGATATGAGACCTACAAGTTGGTAAGGGGTTGTTATAAGATCAATGGTGGAGAAGTTCTACAGAAAATAGTGGGAGATCAGGGGAGAACCAGAGGTCATCCCTGGAAACTGTATAAAGAGGGTGTGAGTAGGGGAGTGAGAGGCAGGTTTTTTTCGTGCAGAGTTGTGAATGATTGGAATGCCTTACCTGAGAGTGTGGTGTCTGCAAGGAGTTTGAGTGTGTTTAAGACTCGTGGTGAGATGTGTGTGTTATGAAAGGACCTCCCAGATGAGTCTTTGACTCCATGAGGTCTTGGGAAATAATAATAATAAATATTTCTATCATCTAAGGCACATTGTACTGTATCAACCCACCTATATCTTGGCCTTCCTCTGGGTTGTTTTCCTGCCAACCTGGCAGAGAACACTTGTTTTGCTAATCTTTCCTTGCCCATTCTGTTTAAGTGAACATACCATCTGAGATTAGCTCTGCTAATGCATTCCTGGATGCTGACAATGTCAAGTTCTTTCCTAATATCCTCGTTTTTAATATGGTATTGCCATCGATGCTATCTGTTCACGCCTCTAATCTTTCTCAGGACTCTCATATCTGCGGTCTCTAGTCTTTGGTTAAGTGTTTTACTTCAGACCCAGCTCTCAGATCCATAAGTTAAAACTGGTTTGAACACTTTCTTGTATACAGCTAATTTAGTGTTCCAACTAATTTCTTTCTTATTCCATATGAATTTATTCAATTGACTTCCTACAAATACCAACTTTGTTGATTCTGTTGTCTATTTCCATATTTAATTTACCATCTTCACTAAAAATCGTGCCTAAGTAGCTGAAATGTTTTACTTGTTCCACAGGTTCCCCGTTCACAACACAGCTGACATTTTCAACAATTCTACCTATTTTCATTGTCTTTGTCTTTTTAATGCTGACTTTCATACCATATCTATTACAACATTTATTCAATTTAGTCAGGGAATCTTGCAAACATGTAGTGGATTTATTCAGAAGTATAACATTGTCCGCATAAAGCAAACAGCTGACATTAACATCTCCAATTCTGATATCATGTTTAATACCACTTTCCTTCATATTGTGATCCATATAGATAATGAATAATAGAGGGAATAATGTACATCTTGTCTCACACCAGATTTAACATTAAACCATCTTCCTGTACATCCTTCAATTCTAACTGCCGACTTACAACTCAAATACAGACTAATTATTGCTTGATATAATGTCCCATTGACACCATATAACTGTAGCGTATTGAATAGCTTCTCTCTTGGCACATTGTCATATGCCTTTTCCAGATCAACAAAACTTAAATATAGATGTTTGTTATATTCCCATGATTTCTCCATGATTTGTCGTAAAGTGAAGATCTGATCCTGACAGCCTCTATTTGACCTAAATCCAGCTTGTGCTTCACCAAGCTTTTCTTCCACAATTCTTCTCAACTGTTTCTCAAGTATACTTGCATATATCTTACCAGGAACACTCAGTAGGGATATACCTCTATAATTCTCACATTCAGTTTTATTTCCCTTTTTTATATATGGGTACTATGAGAGCTCTACTCCAATCATCGGGAATTCGTCCCTCTGTCCATGCATTCTGAACTATGCAGTGCAGCCACTGTAAGACTTTTATGCGACCATACTTCAGCATTTCTGGTCGAATATCATCTACTCCTGCTGCCTTTCCACATTTCAAGCCTTTGATGGCTTTTTCTACTTCAAGTATGGATATGTATTCCTGAGTGTATGCCTGTTGAGTGTTTTTTACCACTGTGCTATCATTGCTTGTTTCATTTAGCAATTTCTCGAAGTAATTACTCCATACTTCAAGGATATCTTTTTCTCCTGTTTTCATGTCACCTTTATCATCTCTAACTCCTTTTTCAGCACTCTTTCCTCCATTCCTAAGCTTCTTCAACAACCTCCAGAATATTTTGCCACCTTCTTGATATTTATTTTCTATGTTCTTGCCAAAGTCTGCCCATGACTTTTGTTTAGCTAGTTTTACACAGAGTTTAGCTTTCTTACATGTCTCTGTATTCTCTAAGAGCACAAGCTGACTTACTTGCCAGGAATTTGATATGCTTTTTTCTTTTCCTTCAGAAATTGATAACTTCTAAACATTTTTCTTTTTTATATTCATAAATATCTGCTACTGAACTCCAAAACAATGAGCCACTATTATGTGTTATTGTTATAACATTACACTTCAAGAAAAACAATAAGATTCTCATATCATGAGTCCATTTAAATTAAATTGCAGTAATAATTTCCAATAAATAATTATAATCAAATCAATGCTTTTAATTTAGTTAATATGTCTGTTATTATTAAAAAAAAAAAAAAACTTTTTCTCGCGATATAATTTCATTAACAAAAGAAACCTGTAATTATAAACAAAAAATTAAAAATTGGCACAATGTAATTAAATATTGTGGTACATCTATTACTACCTAAGGAATGGTGTGAAAAGTTGGATAAATTCAGAATTCAAGAATGGGTGGATGAAAATATGATACTTTGCAGAGGGCAGCATGGCTTTGTTAAGAGGAGGTTTTTTTTTTTTTTTATCAGTTTTCTTTGTTTCTATAATAATTACTATTATTATTATATGACCTCCAGGGAGTCCAAAGGCTCATCGAGGGAAGACACCTACACTACAACTCTATCGCTACCCCTCAAATCCATTAACTACAACAAACCGCAACTACCACCATCATCCACACCAATGTTATCTACCGCCCACCACCACTAATATTTCCACAGAAAATCAAACATCCATGCCCACGGTGGGATTCGATCCCGCAGCCTTTTATCTGGAGAGCAGATGATGGACTTTGTTAAAGCATTTGACAGGATACTACCTTATAATCTGTTAAGTGTAACAAATTGGGAATGGACAGGAGAATGGCTGGAAGACAAATCAAACAATTGTGTATGGTGGAGTAGAATAAAAGATTAGGCAGGTGACTAGTGGTGTGCCCTAGGACTCTGTTATTGCTGTGCATTACTGTTTGATCAGTTTCTTGATGAAGATAAGTTGGGGAAGGCAAAATAAAAGAGGTATAGAAATCCTTCACAATGATTTGAATAAGCAGATGTTATGAGCAAAGGAAAATGGTTTTGCTTCACTGTGGCAAAATATATTTATGCACATTGTTTTGTAAAGAATTCAAACTGTATATTATATTGGTGAGGCTTCGCCTGTGGAATATGATGAACTGAAATTTAGTGGTTCATTTTATTTAGAGGTTCACCATATTACAAAAATATCAAAACAATATAGCAGATCCCTTGGATGCTTAAAAACATGTTATTATTACCCCAAGACTCCATGGAGTCAAAAACTCATCTAGGGTCCTTTTATCTCACATACACACACACACAGCTCGTACCATGTCTTAAACACACTCAAACTCCTTGCAGACACCACACTCTTAGGCAATGCATTCCAATCATTTACAACTCTGCATGAAAAAAAACCCTGCTTCTCACTCCCCTACTCCCACCCTCTTTATACAGTTTCCAGGGATGACCTCTGGTTTTCCCCCAATCTCCCACTATTTTCCAGCATTGATCCTATAACAACCCCTTACTAACTTGTAGATCTCTATCATATCTCTCCTCTTCCTCCTGTCCACCAGACTCTGCAAATTACATCTTCTCAATCTTTCCTCATTCTCAACATTCCAGAGGTTAGAAACTACCGTAGTCAGTCGCCTTTGGACCCTTTCCAACATCCCTTCGTCCTTCTGAAAACCAGGTGACCAAATCTGGGCACAATAGTCCAGTGTGGCCTAATCAAAGCTTATATAATGGAACAAGAATCTCCCTACTTCTACAAGTCAGTGTCCTCTGCATCATTCCAGAAGCCTTTGTGTTGTCTTCATAATTTTGGCTATGTGTCCTCTAAATTTCAGATCCTTATCCACTATCACCCCCAGATCTCTTATTTTCTTCAATGTTGACTAGTAGTTGAAACAAAGAAATCGTTATTCCTCTCCATGAGGCTTTGATATGTACACATCTTGACTGCCTTATATATATATATATATATATATGTATGTATATATATATTTATATATATCTTAACTGGAGATAAGATGTAAACACATAAGCTGCTAAAAGTTTCTTAAAAGGAGTGAATGTGGGGAAAAGTTTAACATACACGAGTAGGGCAAAGTATATATTAATTAATAATTAATATATTAATAAAATAAATTAATAAATAAAAAAATAAAAAGTTATCATTCAAATACATGTCAAAGACCATATCATGTAACTTAGTCCATTGTGAAAAGTGAGTCTGACTCTACAGCACGTGCATGCAACCTGCTTTACTGTTTTCCTGAATTTAATTGTCTTCACAACATTTAGTTTTTTTAAAACATCACCTATAACAATATTTATATAAGTAGATACCTTGAGTCAGTAAAAATGTTTCGTGGATAGTAGATTTAAGTTGTATTTCTTCAGATGTGTGGGTCACAAACATCTATATCAATCCATTTAAGTCATTCACTACTTGGAAACAAAAAATCTAGTCCTCACACCTAGTAATAACCAACTCTTACACAACTTCCACCAAAATATTTCTTTTATATCAGTCTTATAGAACCCTTTTATTAATTTATATGTTGCTATCATGTCCTTACTTTTATGCCAATCAATTAAACTTTGCAATCTATATACCTCCAAGTTTATCCTCATACAGAGCATAAGACAATTTCACTATTTTGCTCAGCTGTCTCTGGATACTCTCCTTCACAGCCTGATTTTCCAAAACCCCACGAGACCAAATCAGTCCATATCAGTCATGGTGTGGCTGTAATATAGCCTTATAAAGATGGATAATAATATTTCTAAGTGACAATGTGTTATTCAACATCCAGGTATTTCTTTTAGCTGTTTTTGACCACTTTTGCAATATGATCTCAAGTGCCACTCTTCCATGAATTTCTAGCCTCATTAATTTCCTGTAGTTCATATGTAATCTTTTCATCCCATTAACTTACACTTTGCCATGTTAAAACCACTACAGTTTGTGCACACCACCAATTTACTTAAATCATCCTCCAGGATCTCTACATCACCATTATTAACTACTGCCTTCCCTAGTTTTGCATCATTAGCAAATGACTGGATGCTTCCTCTCAAATTATTCCCTACATCATTAATATGTAAATCAAACAGCAGATGAACCTAGTACTGAGCAGTCACCCTCATTCTGCATTCTACAGTACTGAGCAGTCACCCTCATTCTGCATTCTACACCATGTAGAAATGTCTGGAGTCTGTCTCTCAGCCATGTATCCCATCCATGCCACTGATTTATATTCATTTTCACCTGCTCCAGTGCCAGGTTTCCATGCAGTACTGTGTCAAATGCCTTTGTACTCCAGCAATATGGTGTAACCGTTTCCCTAATCCAACTCACCTGTCACTGTATTATTATATACGGGTACATTACTAAAGTAGAACCTACCTTTCAAAAAGCCATTGCTGTTTAACCTGTATGTTAATAATATTGGAGAGCATTTGAATGGGGATATTCAGTTGTTTGTAGATGATGGAAAGATGAGAAGTAGAGCAGATGTTGTTGTCTTACAAGAAGACTTGAACAGACAATGAATGGGTGGTGGTGGTAGCAGGGGGGGGGGACAGTTCAATGTTGCAAAATGTCAGACTTTAAAATATAGAAAACACAGATGGAATATAGAATTTACTGTTGGTGAGGATACATTGTTGGGAGGAAATAATCCTAGGGTGATGGTGGATAAGGATCTAATATTTAAAGGATACATTGTTAAGATTGTGTGGACACACAACAAATTCTTGTGATGATGCAGAGGACACTAACTTATAGAAGTAAGAAGATTCTAGTTCCACTGTATAAGGCCATGATTAGGCAACATACCAATTGCTGTGCACAGATTTGGTCATCTCATCTCATCTTCTTTATAACCTCTTTTACCTTGCGGTCTCGAGGGTTTATTAATCATCGGCCCTCAAACCGTTCACAGGATAAGGTGGTCAGCCCTATGCCTCCTGTATCCTACGTTCTGTAGTGTTAAGTTCTCAAGGCTGGTTTGTCTGCTTTGTGGGATGAAAAACCCCTACTGTCCATGCCCAAGACTAGCTAACTTGGCTATGGCTGAGGAAGATCCTTCAGCTCCTCACATCACCAACAGGAATCCAGTACACTCCTTCCCCAGGCACATGATTGAAAAGCGCACAGCCACTAGGCTAACCGTGCAGACTCCCACATTTGGTCATCTGGTTTTCAAATGTATGAAGAAATGTTGGAAAGTGTCCAGAGGTGATTGACTAAAATAGTTTCTGATCTCTGGAATGTTAAATATGAAGCAAGGTTGAGAAGATGCAATTTACAAAGTCTGGTAGATAGGAGGATGAAGGGTGATATGATAGATACATATAAGTTGGAAAGGGATTGTTATAGGATTAACATTGCAGGCATTTATTTTATGAAATGGTGGGAGGTCAGGGTAGAAGAAGAGTTCATCCCTCAAAGTTGTATAAGGAGGGTGAGAGCAAGGGAGTGAGGACTAGGTCTTTTGCATGAAGAGTTGTGAATGATACATTGCCCAAGGTGTTTGCAGAACATTTGAATGTGTTTAAGGCATGGTATATGAGCTGTGTGTGTGTGTGTATGACAAAGGGACCTCCTAGATGAGTCTTTGACTCCAATGGGGTTTTAGGATGATAATAATAATAATCACTTGGTCGGTAGCACTGTCAAATGCTGAGCACTTCCTGTTCATCTATGTGAATTCTTGCATCAGCAACTGTATATATCACCAACTTGATGATACATCTTGACAAGTGATCACTTCTGACTCATCTGTTACCTGATAGAAACAGAAGAAATACTGCTTCTGTAACTTTCACACCATCAGCAATGATTAAAGTGATCCTACCATAATTATTCTTTCTCTTGCTCATTACAAAGCAAAAAACTCTTTAGTATTTCCTTTGACTTACTTAGCTAATTTCCTTTCATAATCCAAGTTAATTCTCCTTATCATGTGATCACCTTTATTTTTTTCTTTATATTTTCTTTGGAGCATTGATATCGGATAAGAAGTAGCAATAGAATAGCACATGGGTAATAGTTAGGGATTGATTGAGGGATGCAGTATCTTACTGTATAAGTGTTGGGAGGAGTTAAAATCAAATGGGAGTTAAAGTACGAGATATAATCATCTAAATTGATGATGATATCATATATTAGTCTGTTGAAAGATCCTAAATCAATTCGCAAGAAATAGAAAAATTGTTATCTGTTATATGGGTAGAAGCACCTTACATGAAAGTGTTATATGCATAGAAAAATGTTTCCAGAAATTAATGAACAAAATGCTCAGACTAATAATGGCAATCACCTGCTGGATTTCTGAGCTAAACAGACTAGTCATATAAATCGATGTGGAGTAAAAACACATATGAAACACTATTGATTATTGTTATTAAAGTGATATCTTGAGAGTGGAAAAGATACAAGAGTATATAGGATGTATTTACCATAGAGTTTTGAGCAGGGTAAAACTGGATGTCACATTGAAAAGAAAAAAAAAAAGTATTCAAGTTAAAATCAATTCATAGCAGTTATCAGTAATATGAACTGCAGAATCAAATATACAAATATTGTTGGAGAAATGAAGGATTTGAAAAATAAGAACCGATCCTTAAAGACCCAGTGGAAACATTTGAAAAAAAAAAAAAAAAAATCAGTGACTGAGCTAGGATAATGTATGGTGACAATGTATTCAAAAGACAAAAACAATCAGAACTTCATGGTTAATTCAAGACACGAAAGAAAAAGTTTTTAAAGAAGAATGCATTATCAAAATGTTCTTATCAATAAGTTGGCATGTGTTCTTAGAAAACACAGATAAAAAATGAAATTTAATAAGGCATTGTATAAAAAATAGCTAACCAAAGTCATGAAGGATATTAACAACAATACAGAAGATGAATTTCATGAAGATGGTAAAAATGTTCTGAAGGTACCGTGCAAGCTTACCAAATGGAGGGCAATCAGAGATTATTAAAAAAAAAAAAAAAAAAAGACTAAAGGAGATATTGAAATATTCAGTAAAACATCCAGGAGGACACAGTGTCATGAGTACATATTAGAGGAAATTAATAGACAGTTGAGAAGGTATGGCAATTAAACAAACAAGGATCTATATTTAAGATTTGAAGATTTAGAAATAACTTTTTTAGAAATAAATAAATAAATAAACACTGATTCCATATACAAGAGGTCAAAGAATCTATAAGAACATCATTGCCATGTCTGGGGGTGAGTGAAATAGAAGTTTATTCACATTTTTCTTTCTGTGGTAGACTGTTTCAAACGATATAGACAGAATGAAAGAGGAAAAGCATGTTCAGTGCATTTGCAGTTGCATAGTAAAAGTGTATGCTGCTGATGCAGGAGCAGCAACAACACACACTGGTTTTATGAATAGGTGCAACAGAAAGTGAAGGAATGACGGTTGCCAGTTAAATGGAGTAACAACCATTGAAATACATGTAGAACAGACACAGAACTGAAACGCTATGTGAGATAGAGGTTGAAGAGAATCTGTAAGGGAGGGATTGTCTATGAGCCGATTTGCTCTTCTCTGGACAGTGTCAAGAATTTTTAGAGGTTTTAGGTGCTCCACTCCAATCTGACGAGTATTCTAACCATGGGTGGATTTTGGATTTATATATCGTTAAGAGTCAGTTTGATGTAAAATAGCATATTGAACAAAGGAGAATGCCTAGTTTTTTTGATGCTGAGGAACTTTTGTTCAGATGTCTGTGCCACGAGAGGCTGGATTTGAATGTTTAGATCTGGACTTGTATGGTGATTTGTGTATTACTGGGGGTAAATAAATGTGAACTGAGATTTCTTTTTGAGAGAAGAGGAAAGATTGTATTTAATGCACTTGTCATAATCCTGATGCTTGTGCACTGTGTGGTTTGTCATACGAGTAGGATGAATGGAGAGTACTATCGTCTTCCAAACGATAGTACTCTTCGAGCTTCACCGACAATGCAGGAGGACCTCAAGGCTGTCCTACAAGCCTTGAGGTCCTATGAACTACTCTCTTTCATATGACCTACTCTCAAAGAGAGGAAGCCATCAACCATGACACAGTGAATGACCAGAGACGAAGCTAGCAACCCAGTTACATAGGGTGGTGGGTTGACCAAAGGTAGACCAAAGGATGGCAGTTTGTTTATCAAGTCATGATGCCATATACAATCCACAGCGCTGAAAATGTCAAGAGCAACAGTACAAGTTTTTACAAACCTCTCCATTGCACATGTCTGCTGGTGGTGGGTGAGTTAAGCTAAGAGGTCAGCAGTGGGTCTTGAATGGTGGAATATATACTTGTGGTTGCTGAGTAATTGATGGACCTCTAGGTAATGGAAAAGTTGGCTACTAATGATTTTCTCCATTATTATGGAGAAGACTGAGGTGATGGCAATTGGTTGGTAGTTATGATAGCTTTTTCTCCTTTTTTGTAATAGGATGCATAAGAGATTGCTTATAAAAGTTGGGATAAGTACCTGCTATGGTGATGTATAATGGAAAGTAGAGATGGCACACAGGATAGGTGTTAGCCCTGAAGCGCAAATATTTGAGAACAAACGGAGAGATGCCATCGGGACTAGGAGACTTTAGAGAAAATTACTAAAAAAGGTGAAAAAACCTTTTTTAGTAATTTTCTGATGTCTTTTTGTCACTAAACTACAGGAGGAATACGGTGCTTGGATTCTTGTATATGGTAGATAAAGTTTTCCCTTGGTAATTAATACAGGAGTTTGTAGAAAAGAGTGATCAGAGTGAAAAGAGCTAGGAGGTCAGCATTATTTTTGGGTGAAGAAACAGTGATCCCATCAGGATAAGAGAACGAGAGAGGTGGAAATACAGGTGAACAAAAGTTGCGTTCAACGGCCTTAGCAAGGGATCAGAAGACATGGTTTCCAATTGGACAGGAAGCAAGTTTTCTGCTGTTAACCTTTATGAAATAAAAGAGAGAACAACAAACATCTTTATATATTGGAAACAAAAAAGAATTTCAAGTAAATTTAGAAAAAGAAATTAAAAAATGACCCAAGTTCAAATATTGAAAATTTCAACAGTATCCTAATGAAAAGTATAATAAGGAATGCTGAAAATTTATGTGGGAATTAAAAAGGAAAATAAAGACCCAATAATGAAAAAAAGAAGAAACATGAAACCATTAACAACCATAAACTTTACAAAACAGTAAGGAAAGAAGATAAGATGATATAAGACATTTCCATACAAGAAGTGCACTGAAAATAACAGTAGTGTAAAGGAAACTTCATGATAATGCAGGTGATCTTTATATGACAGGTGTAACAAAGAAAATGAATTACAAACAAAACAAACATGTTTGAGATTATAGTTAAATTTTATCAGAAACTATATACAAATAATGGGAAAGTAATAGAGAACAACAATGGAGAAAAGCATACTGAAAACTATAATGAATATATAGTTAAAGATGATAAAGTAAAACATGCACTTACAGAACTGAGAAATGGAAAGCCACCTGTGACTTGATGGAATACTAATGGAAATGTTAAAAAATGGAGGGGATCTCTTGCATATAAAACCAGCAGAATAGTACACAGAGTGTTTACAAACAGGAAAAACTAAAAATTGGAATACTGGAAAAATCATACTTCTACATAAGAAAGGTGATAAAACTGACATATGAAATTATAGACGTACACCCCTTCTCAGTATAAGTTTTCACAAAAAAAAAAAAAAAAAAGCAGAATAAACAATATATTAAATTTCTAGAAATCAGAAAAAGTCTTTGACTCAATACATCTATGTAAAATACTTGAATCTTCAAAGCATACAGGAACAGCTAATATTTATATTAAGATACATATTATTATTATTACCCAAGGCCCCATGGAGTCAAAGACTCAACTCAGAGGTCCTTTTATCATACACACAGCTCATCATACCATGCTTTAAACACACTCAAATTCTCTGCAGACACCACACTCTCAGGCAAGGCTTTCCAATCATTCACGACTCTGCATGAAAAAACCTGTTTCTCACTCCCCTACTCACACCCTCTTTATACAGTTTCCAGGGATGACCTCTAGTTCTCCACCATTTTCTTTAGAGCCCTCTCCAGCATTGATCCTGGAGAGGCTCAACATAACCACTTACTAACTTGTAGATCCCTATCTTATCGCCCCTCTTCCTCCTATCCACCAGACTCTGCAAGTTGCATCTTCTTAATCTTTCTTCATACTTGACATTCCAGAGGTTAGAAATTACCTTAACAGTCGCCTCTGGACCCTTTCACACATCTCTTCGTCCTTCTGAAAAACCAGGTGACCAAATTTGGGCACAATAGTCCATGTGTGGCCTAATCAAAGCCTTATTACAATGGAACAAGAATTTCTCTACTTTTACAAGTCAGTGTTCTTCGCTGTTCCCAGAAGCCTTTGTGTTATCTTCACAATTTTGGCTATGTGTCCCCTAAATTTCAGATCCTTATCCAATATCACCCCCAGATCTCTTATTTCCTCCACCTCTGACAATATATGCTCACCAGCAAACATAAATTCTGCATTATTCAAATTAAGGGGATATTAAATCCCACATTGTTTTAAAACCGAAAAAGAAACTCAAAGATTGGAATCAGAGAGTTTCATGCCGAATATAGTAAACTATAAAAGTATCAGCGGCCACTAGTGTGAGCTAATGCAAGTAGTCCTAGTACGTAGTACAATCTCAGGCAACTCGTTGCAAAGGTGGGGAAAGTTCAGATCGCTAATCTTGGTATTTTCCATAATGTAAAAACACATTTCCTAGGAAATGTATGCTGTTATTACATTATGGTGGGAGGTCACTACCTAGACCTGTTGCCGCCGATACTTTTATAGTTTACTATATTCGGCATGAAGCTCACTGATTCCAATCTTTGAGTTTTTTTTCGGTTTTAAAACAATGTGGGATTTAATATCCCCTTAATTTGAATAATGTTTATATCGCCGAAATGAAGCCTATTGGCTCTTTATATTTAAGTAACTTAATGGTTGCACCTGTTTGACAACTCGTATAGCAGAGTATATAAGTTCTTTTCGCTATACCCTTTGGTATCTATTTGGTCTAGCTACTCACTGATGAAGCCTCAAAAAAGGCTGAAACTGGTCTGGGTAGTAACCTCCCACCATAATGTAATAACAGCATACATTTCCTAGGAAATGTGTTTTTACATTATGGAAAATACCAAGATTAGCGATCAGAACTTTCCCCACCTTTGCAACAAGTTGCCTGAGATTGTACTACGTACTAGGACTACTTGCATTAGCTCATGTTAGTGGCTGCCGATACTTTTATAGTTTACTATATTCGACATGAAACTCTCTGATTCCAATCTTTGAGTTTCTTTTTCGGTTTTAAAACAATGTGAGATTTAATATCCCCTTAATTTGAATAATGTTTATATCGCCGAAATGAAGCCTATTGGCTCTATATATAAAATTTGGAAAACAAAGATAGGATGCAGAATTTAAATAAATTCTGCATCCTATCTTTGTTTTCCAAATTTTAAAACCTTATATTTTGCAACATGGAAATCACATCCCCATTACTGTGCCCAATCATTCAATTTATTCAAGTCATCTTGTAAAGCCACAACATCTTCTTTACTCTTCGTGGTTCATTCCAACTTTGCATCGTCTGCAAACAACTGAATATCTCCATCCAAATCTTTGCCAATATCATTAATACACAAGTTAAACAGTAATGGCCCTAAAACAGACCCCTGAGGCACTCCACTAGTGACTTTCCTTTTCCTGGATATCGCACCCCCCATACACAACTTGTTGATACCTATCAGATAGCCAGTCTCCAATCTAATGCACCAATGTAATATCCAACCCCATCCGCTCTAGTTTGACTTATCATGCAGTAATCTATCAAAAGAATTTGCAAAATCTAAGTATATTACTGTGTATCCTTCTCCTCTGTCCAAGGAAGCTGTCACCTTATTGTAATAAGTAAGTAGATTACTAAAACATGACCTCCCTTTAGCAAATCCATGCTGTCCATCAAAGATAATACCATTCTTGTCAACCCAATTCTGGATCCTAGTTCTCACAAGCTTCTCCAACAACTTAACACTACAACACCTGACACACAGATAGGCCTATAGTTTGATGCTTGAGTTCTATCACCTCCTTTATGAAGTGGCACAATCTTGCCCTACTTCCACTCCTTAAGAACTATGAGAGTAGTGCAGCAGTAATAAATATAAATGGAAAAGAAAGAGAAATAGAAATAAAAAGAGGAGTCAAACAGTGAGACTATCTCACTAAAATTATTTGCTACCTCCATTAAACATGCTATGAGAAAACTGAAGTGGAGTAAAATTGAAGTGAAATGAAATGAAATGAAAAAGTGAATTGAAGTGAAAATTGAATTAATGGAGAATACTTTAGCAGTCTATGATCATATTAATAGTAACATCACCAAAAGAACTTGAAAACAAGATGATTGAATTAAATGAAGTAAGTTTAGAGATGGGCCTGCAAATAAATGTGGATAAATCAAAAATAATGTATAATAAAAATACTCCAGAACGAAACATTTTGAAATAGCGAGTGAACTTGGACATTGCAAGTAACCATAAACTTGATAATAACAGAATGGAAAGTTTTTACCCATTATAAAGAGATATTTAAAAACCATTTACCAAACTGCCTACAAAGAAAGCTGAAGAAACTGAAAACATCCAATAAAACAATACAACAAAATATGAAGAGAGCCATTTTGGGAACAACATGGTTAGATTAAATGAATAATAACTGGATAAGGAAGCAAACAAAGGCATTGCATTATTAATAAAAGGCAACAAATGGTGCCGGGCAGGAATGTCTGACAATATATGAACAAGAACTGATTATGGGAAATCAGTTAGATGCAAATAGATGGGATGATGAAATAACAAGATGTTGTTAACATTGATGGTGGACAGATGAATGAAACTGGTCAAAATGGAAGAAGTCTGGTGGTATTCATCTTGCTGCGGACTGAAGAAAGCTGTTGATGATGATAAATATGTTTTTAGCTGAATGAAGGATATTATTGTTATTATAAACTTCAGAAGGTATACTAGTGCAATGGAGAAGATGTTCTCTTAAATAAATCCAGTACAAGTCTGCAGGATTCCTTGTATAAATGAATAACTGCTGTAACAAATTTAGTATGAAAATCAGCAATTAAAAAGACAAACCCACTAAAAACATCATCTGCATGTTGAATGACAAAGTTATAGAATGAGTAAAACATTTCAGTTCTATTTAGGCCCAATTTGTAGTAAAGACTGCAAATATGGAAATGAACAATAGAATAAACAAAGGTTGTAAACAAGACAATGTTTAAGCCAATTTTATCATTCTAAGGGCAGGTTCAAAATAAAACAGTTTATCAATTACTGGAGAGTACAGATATTAGAGCTCAGAGAAAAGTTACGGCAGTGAACAAATGGCATCAGTGGAAAAATTGTAATAAAAATTAAGATATTAGGAAGAAATATATTGTCAGCATTCAACGATGTGTGAGCAGAATTAATATAAGGTAGTAAGGTGATAAAAAGAATGCAAAGGGAAAGATCTGCAAAAAAGGTGTTTGATTCCAAGGTGACAGGTAAAAGTCTCAGACGAAGGCCATGGTCTAGTGTAAATTCGTGCAGTGAAAACACACTGAAGATATAAATAACAGATTATCAGAAAATTCTTGACTAGAAGTTAGTAATAATGTACATTTTCTTTTTAATAATAATAATAAAAGCACTAGAATATTAATGAATACACAATTTCTAAGAAAATGTTTTCAATAATAGAATATGGGAACTTCATTCAGAGTACACACAAATTATGGCAAGTCAGAAACAGAAATTAATTGCAGTAATTTGTTTCTGATTGAAGATTGATTTTTTAACACCAAATTCAATAATGACTTTATCTATTTGCATTATTTTGATAAGCAGAGACAAGCAAGTTATTGTTCCTCTGTATCACGCCTTGATAAGACCTCATCTTGACAACTGTGCCCAGATTTGGGTGCTAGGGTTTCTTCTTGATAGGGAGGAGATGGAGAGTATCCAGAGGCGAGTGACCAAGATGATAGCAGGTCTATGGAATGAACCTTATGAGAACAGGTTCAAGATTTGTGGGTTGCAGAAATTGGTTGATAGGCGGAAAAGGGGTGATATGATTGAGATATTCAAATTACTGAAAGGTTTCTGTAAGATTAATTCAGAGGATATTTTTGAAAACAAAACTGGTGATGGGAGGACTAATGATGGGAAACTGGGCAAGAGTGTGGTTAGCAGGGGTGTTAGAGCTAGGTTTTTTACTTGGCTAGTGGTAAATGAGTGGAATAATCTGCCAGTCTGTTGTGGGTGCCATGACTCTGAATGAGTTCAAGGCAAGGTATAATAGACACTGTGTGAATGTTGAATAGTTGTTCTTGACATGATGTTAGGGCCTCCCTCGATTAGAGTGAGGACTCCTTAGAGTTGCCCGTAATAATAATAATACATACATACATCTTCAAGGCTCGCCTTTCCTAATTGGGTTGTGAGGGCAACAGCTGCAAGAAGAACTTCCAATGGTCACGATCCTCTGCCACTAAGCTCAGGTGTTCTGGTGGGATTCCCAAACGTGTCCACCCAAGGTTTTGGATATAATCTATCCAGCAAGTCCTTGGCCTCCCACCTTGCCTCCCACCTTGGCAAAGAGGGCCTGCTGGGGGGGGGGGGGAGCCTCTCTTGTGGCATTCTGACCAGGTGCCCATACCAACATAACTGTGATCTCTCAACACGGAAAAGCAGCGGTTGAGTATTGAGGGTTTCCCGAATTGCAGAGCTTCTGACTCTGTCGAGTCTTGTCATCCCCGCAATCCCTCGAAGGATCCTCATTTCAGCCGCTTGGATTCGTGTCTGCATTCTTTCGGTCATTACCCAACTCTCATGACCATAGGTGAGGATGGGGACATAGACTGTAATGAAGACAGCCAGCTTTGCCTTCTGGCTTAACTCCCGCTTCAATACTACCGAACGGCCAAGCTCCCGCAATATTGAGCTTGCTAAGCCAATTCGAGTATCTAGCTCTACATCCCATTTTCCATCATTCGTGAATATGAACTCAAGGTATTTAAACTTCTCCACCTGCCTCATTGGGACTCCACTTACATGTAGAGTGCTCTGGGATGGTTGTCTTCAGACCACAAATGTTTCAGTTTTGGCCACACTGATCTTCATTCCGGCATCTGCACAAACAGCTACAAACCTATCCAGGGTCCGCTGAAGGTCATCTGTGGAAGAGGAAAGCAGAACTAGGTCATCTGCAAAAAGCAGACGTCCAATGCTACATCTTCCAGTTCTGACACACTCACTGTCTCGGCTGTGCCTATCAATCCAGTCCATAAATATTATGAAAAGGAGGGGTGACAGAACACACACCCTTGGCAGAGGCCAATGGAGACTGAAAGGTTCAGGCTTTGTGCTGTTTACCCTGACACAAAACTCTGGGCATTCATACAGGGACTTGATGGCAGCTAATAGTTGGCCATCCACTCCATACTCCTGTACTACTTGCTAAAGCTTATCCCGAGGAACCCGGTCATCCAAGTCCACAAAACATGTGTAGACATTCTTGGCATATTCTCAAGATTTCTCAAAGACTTGCCTTAAAGTGAAGATTTGGTCAGTTGTGCTTCTACCAGGATGAAAGCCACATTGTTCTTCGTGGAACTTTGACTCAACTATGCTGCTGCACCGTCTTTCCAAGCACCTAGCATACACTTTCCCGGGCAGGCTGAGCAGAGAGATGCCACAATAGTTACTGCAATCCTTCTGGTCTCCCTTCTTGAAGACTGGTATTATTATGCCTGTCTGCCATTGCTTTGGTGCTTGCCCGGATATCCAAGCAGCTTGACACACTCGAGTCAGCCAGAGAACACAGTCTCAATTTAAGGCTTTTAGCATTTCGGGCCGAATTTCATCATCGCCAGCAGCCTTGTCCAATTTTGGCGATTTTATTGCTACATGGACCTCTTCTGCTGTAAGACATCATTGACCTGATCTGCACCTCTTGAATGTCCACAACTGCTGGGCCACCGGAGTTAAGAAGGCTCTCAAAGTATTCCCTTCATCTGTGGAGGATATCCTTCTCGGTTGTTAAGTGCACCATCAGAGGCCTTAATTGCCCTTGCTGTGCACGATTTCCTCTCTCGAAGGCGGCGGATGGTCTGCCAGAATAATTTGTTTGCATTTGCATAGGATGAGTCTAATCTTTCTCTAAAGGACTCCTTTACTGCCTCAGCAGCAGCTTTTCGTGCCTCAGCATACCGCAAATGCATCTCAGGTGACCCGATGCTAAGCCATGTTAGGTAGGACTCCTTTTTTGCCCAGACAGTTTTTTAGACTTCTTGGTTCTACCAAGGTGTCCTTTTCTCACTGCCCGTTGCCACGCCAAGCTGCTTTCTGTCGCAGCATGAGAGTGCAGAGGCAGTGACAGCTGTTCTGAACAGCTTCCACTCCTCAACATCTGCAGTATGCTTGGGAATCTCTTTGAAACTGGAGGAAATGCCATCTGCAAAATTCTTCCTCACAGCCTCATTTTCCAATGCCTCCCATTTCACATGGTATAGCTGCTTAAGGCTACCAGCGTTGATGGTAGCATTTGGTTTCTGAAGCCGTAGAGTGCACACAACAGGGTGGTGGTCAGTTGACAGTTCTGCCCCTCTTCTCACACGAACGTCCAACACTGAGGAAAATAGGTCTGCTGAGACTACAAAGAGGTCAATCAGAGACCTTTGTTCTAGTATATCCCTGTACCAGGTATACTTATGGACTTCTCGGTGCTGGAAGAAGGTATTCATTATGGACAAGCTGTTAGTACAGCAAAAGTCCAATAATTTCAACCCATTCGCGTTAAGGTCAGGGGCGGCGTTGTTCCTCCCAACCACACCCCTCCATGTCTGGTCATCTGTACCAACATGTGCATTGAAGTCACCCATTAGCAGGACTGATTCCATGTCTGCCACCCTGTCAAAAGCAGCATCCACTTCCTCTAGGAAGGCAGAGTATTCTGACTCCAGATTAGGTGCATAGGCTTGCACCACAGCCAAATCATGGTTTTTCATCTGAAGCCTTAACACACGTACCCGTCCCCCCAATGGGATCCACTCAGCAACACAGTCTGACAGCTTGGGGCTTGTGAGTATCCCCACATCTGCCTGAGCAGACATTGTCGGGCTCACACCAGAGTAGTAGAGCTTTCACCCCTTATCCGGGTCGACAGTTCCAGAGCCTCTCCTCTTGGTCGAAGAAAGCCCGACTAAGTCTAGCCGGTAGCGCTTGGCTTCCTTGACCAGTTCCAACTCCTTCCCTGTCAGAGAGAAGATGTTCCAGTTGCCTAAAGCCATAGTCTGGTGCCATTGTCATTGCCATTTCCGTCCTTTCGCAGAACCATTTCTTTGCGCTGCCCTTAAACACCTCCCCAAACAGGTAGCAGGCCCATTGATGGAGTTTCCTCTAGCAGAGTGCTGAGGAGTGGTGTCTAAGGGAGACTGTAACATATTTTTCGAACGGGTCCCTCTGCCTAAAACCCGAACGCGTCCCTTGGTAACCCACGCGATGGATGATGCGGTATAAACATTTTTTGATGGCCTGATCATGTTACAGTGTTTGATAATGTCCTGTTAGCACAAGATGAAATGACACAGCAAAATAGGAAAGACTCCCCTTGAATACTCTATTAGCATTCGGGGAGAAGGAGCAAGAAGAGAAGAAGCAAGGGAGGAAGAGGAGGGACCAGTCTACAGATAATATAACAGATGTATATCAAATGAAGTAAGGCATGGTCCAGCATCAGGTACCTCGGGTTTGCCATGTCCATACTCACTAAAGTGAGCCCATGAGGTAAATAATAATAATAATAATTATTATTATTTTCATATAATTTTCACAAATATCTATGTCACATTTTGCAGTCCTCCTATTATGACTGTTATGACAGTCATAATAAATCATCATAATAATATTATGACAGTCTAAATCAGCAATACTGGTGCATAAGTGTGTTACAGTATTTGTCACTTAGTCTTCTACCTTCTTTCCTTGGTTAGTTCTTGCTGAATATTAAAACATCACAGGAATAATGTTTAAAACATGCTAATGATTATAACACCGTTATCCTTCCCAAAGAAATCAAAACTCAAGAAATCAATTAAATACAGAAAATGATAAATCTCCCAAAATCATTCAGATTCATTTGACAATCAGGCAGAGTTCAGCTCCACTCTCAATGATGTTTCATTTTCATCTCTAGTCTGAAAAATCACAGCTAACAGAAACTGAAATTTCTCCTTCTTTAAATAAGAGTAGTGGATAAGGGTAAAACATATACACTGTAATTTTTTTGGATTTTGCCAAGGCATGGCTCCCCCTTGACATGTCAAACTTGTCATGTGGCCTGGGAGTCACATGACAAGTTTGTTTTTAAGTTGCAACATATGGGATTGGATATCAGGTTAATGGATTCGATTGGTAACTAGTTTTCTGCTAGATATCAGAGTGTTGTATATAGGGAGTAGTATCAGGGAAATTAAAAGAAAATAAGTAAAAAGATTACCAGACTTACTTTGGAGTTGGCCACTGCCGCAACAAAATACAGAAAGAAATGGAGACATTGTGGCAAGGATCACGAGTTCTCAGACATGAGGAGACTGAACAATAAGATCAGGGAATACAAAGGTTACATGCAAGTCCCAAAGGGTTCACTACCAGGACCAATTACTGTTCGATCTTTATGTCAGTGATATTGTCACTGAACTACAGGAAGATATTCAGTTGTTTGCAGATGATGTGAAGCTTGGGTGGGTTATTTATAATAGTGCTAATATTCTGATTCTTCAAGAAGACTTGAATAAGCTGGAAAGGTGAAAAGATGAATGGTGATATCAGTTTAATGCAGCTAAATGAATTATCATGAGTATTAGTGGTGTTAATTCACTAATAATATGGTCTGAATAGACTTTCATCTTGGACAAATGAGTGTGTGTGTGGGGGGGGGGGAGTTGTAGTTTTGATATTAATAAGTGCAAGGTGCTACACTGTATGCGAGCTGTATTAGTGAAGCTGTGCTTCAGGAAGTGGATGAGATTTAGGATCCTGGAGTGATGGTATGCAGTGGACTAAAGTTCTCAGAGCACATTATAAGTGTTATGAAGACTGCGCATGATATTGCTCAATGATAACATTACATTGACATGTAGGGATAAGGCAGTGGTGATGTCTATATAACGCACTGGTCAGACCACACGTGGACTATTGTACTGAGATCTGGTCTCCTAGTTTTCAGGGTGATGTGGAAACACTTAAAAGGATCCAAAGATGAATAACTAAAGTGATAATGGGGATTCTAGAGTGTTCATAATGCAGAGCAGTTGAGGGAATTCAGATTATGGAATTTAGTAGATAGGAGGAAAGGAGATGTGATAGTGACTTTCAAGTTGGTTACAGCATTTTACCAGATTAACACAAAGGGAATTATAATAAAAAGAGTGGATGGCAAGAATGAGAGGCCATCATTGGAAGTTGCATAAAGTTGCGATGAAGAAGGTTGTGAGGAGTAGATTGTTTACACGGAGAGTTGTTAGTCAGTAGAAGGCAGTGCTGGAATAGATTGCAAATCCAGGGAGTATAAATGATATCAAGGTTCAATATGGTAGATATATTGTTCACTGACAGCCTCGCCTTCCATGATGAGTCTGCTAACTCCATGGAGGTTACTGTAATAATAATAATAAATGTATGGTTTGAAATATGGGATCCATAGTTGGGGAGATTCATACTCATATGGAAGAGGAAGCAAGGGATTTTGGGGTTACTGTGGATAAGGTTTTTTGACTATGTCTTCTGAAAGGTGATAGTGGATAAACCTTTCATACACTATCACTTTTTCTTCTTCCTTAGTTTGCTCAACCGCTAATGTTATTTGCTGCAAGTAGTAACTTTTTCCATCTCAGCGAATTCTTTTTGGATGTTATCTCTCAGTTGATTTCCATCTGGCATCATTTAAATGTATGTTTAGCCATCTCAATCTACAAGATTTGCTATCATTCCATTCACCTGTTGTGTTATTTCTTAAACCCTTTCAAGGTTTTACATCTTGGTCTATTACATGCCATACATTAAACAATAGATCAACAAAAGACAATAAACAATTATTGTCTTTTATGTATTTTTTGTCTTAACTTTGATAGAAATTTGGAAGATAGTAAATGATGCCTCCAATAGATGTTATGTATTATTATTATTTCTATGAGAACTCCATGAAGTTAAAATACTAATTGCAGATGACACACTAACCATTAACACAATACCTATCACACATCTCCTTAAAACTATTCACTGTTGGGGTACTCACAACCACATCTGGCAATCCATTCCATTTACTCACCACTCTCCAAGTAAAGAACCTATTCTTCACACCCTTGCTAATCACATGCTTAGAAAACTTCCAAATGTGATCCATTATTTCTCCCTCTGCTTCCTATGCATTGAAAATTTTCTTATGTGTCAATCTTAAAGAATCCCTTTAGTAACTTATAAGTCTCTATGATATCCCTTTCTCCTCTAGTTGTTAACTAAATTCTGCAATTCACATACTCTCAATCTACCCTCATAGGGAACATTCAACAAACCTGCCACCAGGTTTGTCACTTGTCTCTGAATCCTGTCAACCACTTCCTGATGCCCAAGAAACTCAGGTGACCAAATTTGTGCACAGTAGTTATCATTCACAATAGTTAACGTGTAGCCAAATAATAGCTTTATAAAGAGGGATAATAACCTTCCTGTCTTTACTTGTGAATGCTTTCTTCAGCATCCAAATAATCCTCTGAGCTGTTTTGTCAACTCTTGCAATATGTCTTCTGAATTTCAAATCTCTATTCACCCCTCCCCTCTCTCCAGGTTCCTAGCCTCATCAATATCCTGCAAATTAGTACCAACCAATATGATCCAAAGTATGTATTCTTTTCATACTGAAGTGCATCACCTCACATTTTACAACACTGAATTGACAACCATTGTCCTTTGCCTACACTGCCAATTTATTAACATCATTCTGTAAGATATCTACATCACTTTTATCAACTATTTTCCTTCCTAGTTTTACATCATTGGCAATCAACTGAATATCCCCATTTAAATTTTCCACTATATCATTAATGTGCAAATTAAAGAGTAGAGATCCTAGTGTAGAACCCTGGGGCACTCCACTAGTCACCCTCATTTGCTCTGATTCCACTCCACCATACATCACTTTCTGATATGTCTGTCAGCAACCCTCTATCCACACAACCAGCCTCATATCCATTCCCATTTGCTCCAACTTATGTAATTGTTTTCTATTTGGTATTCTGTCAAATGCTTTCCGAATTCAAGCAGCACCATGATGTAGCCATTTCCTTTATCCAGTATTGCTGTCACCTTATTATAAAACTGAGGCAGGACATACCTTTTACGAAGCCATGCTGCTCCCTATAAAGTATCATGTTCCTATCCATCCATTCCTGAATTTTCCTTTTAACCAACTTTTGCAAAACTTTAGCCACCACTCCAGATATACTAATTGGTAATCTGCTACTGTTGTCTTGGAGCCACCTTTATGTTATCTTATCCTTTTTCCACTCCCTTGGAACCTTGCCAGAGGCAATGCCAGGTCACTTGTACATTCTTGTAGCACAAGAGTTGAAATATCATCCAGGCTCACTGCTGTATTCACACTGATATTTTTCAATATACTGAACACCCCTGCAGAGTGATCATTTAGTAACTGAACTATTTCTTCTGCTTCTGTCACCTTCCTACTATCAGCACTGAATAGTCATCTTTCCATAATCATTCTTTCTCTTACTTGCTGCATAGCAATTTTGGATTTACTTTGCCTGGCCTGGTTGGCCGAGTAGTTAGCGTATCCGCTCTCCAGCCAAAAGGCTGCGGGTTCAAATCCTACTTTGGAAGTGCTACTGGTGGGTAGTCGGCAGAAGATGGCGTTGGTGTTAGATGTTGAAGGTTGGTGGAGTAGTGAGATAAAGAGTTGTAGAGTAGATGCCCTCCCTCGATGAGTCTTTGGACTCCCTGGAGGTGTGATGTAATAATAATAATAATGATTAGCTAATTTTCTCTCAAAATCTGATTTAGTCTTCTTTACCATATTAATCACTCTTCTAGCTTGTGCTTTATATATTTTCTCATGAGCATGCTGATCACCTTGTTGTTCATATTCCTTCCACAATGCTTTCTTTCTTTGCAGTTCCTGCTTTGTATTGCTAGTCATCAACTTAATTCCTATTCGATTTATCCTCCTGACCCAGTATGGACTCTGATATTGCCTCGCTCAAACAATCCTTGAACACTTCCCATGCATTAATAATATTCAATTTGACATAGTTTTTTATGCCATGGCACAACTTCAAGTTGCCTCCTAAGGATAACTGCCAGCTTTTTAGTTCCTTATAAATCCTTTCTTGACTGAAATTTCCACATGTTGAGCAACATCCCAGGACTAGACTACATTGTTGCTTTTCATGATTAGAGGTAGAGTTCCCACTATAGTTACAGACAGATCTTTTGATGATATGACCAGATCCAACACGCTCAAATCCCTGATGTCTTCCATCTCATGCTGTTTCAGGTAATTATCCTTTATATAGTATGCCCACACTTTAGAGCGCTTCGCTTGGAGACTTGCCAAAAATAGTTGAGTCATGCTGAAGGGGAGAAAGAAATGAAGGACTGACGAATTGGTCGCCAACACGCAAAATCACGTGCTTTATAGGTAAAATTTTCCAACTGTTATACAAGCAACATAGTTAACACTTTAAAAACTACAATGATCATAAAAGCAAAGCTAATCTTCTGATGTGTAATAATAAACAACTCATCCCAAAATACAGATTGATTACCCTATTATTGGATAGGATTCTCCTTCTGTTGACATGCGCAGAAGTGTCGATGAGTCTCGAATCTGTGGGCGTACTATAACTGTGTAATTATCCATTTGTAGCACGTAGCAAAATGGAAATTCCATTTCCATTTTGCTGCATGCCCTTTTCTCCTTCCAGTCTATATCACCATAGTTGAAGTCTCCCATGATAACTGCTCAGGCTGCACTCATAATTTGGCTCTATTAGTCATTATCTCACACCAGACATTCTCGGATGAACTCATTTCCATCAAATCTATAATCTTCCTTAACTGCTATTTTTGTTGGTTGAAGTTCTTCAGCTATCATTCAATACCCCTCCTCCTGCACTATTTCTTCTCTGAAAATACAATATCCATTACATTCTATCCATGTAACTACATTCTCTGACAACAAGATCTCACTGGTACCAATAGTTTTTTGCCAAGTCAGGCTGACCAATTTGCAAAACGTCTTTCCTTTATTTCTGATATTTCTGGCATTCGTGTACATGCACTTCAACATCCCTTTGGGCCCACAGTTACCGTTACATAAACTCATTACCTGCCCATTCATTCGAAACCTGGGAAACTCCACCCTGTTCTTTACAATCATTCCTGCACTCGTACTTATCTATCCTAGGTGTGGCTAGACACGTGCTTGAGTCTTCTCTCTAATATCTCTAGTTTCCTTGGTTTTCACTTTCAAACCCTCATTGAACAGCACTTTATTCAAGCAAAATAACTCCAAAATCATTTAAGTACAGTCTATCAGGCATATACGTCCAGATGTCCATCAAATTCCCTGTAAAAATCTATAAATTGCACACTATTTCTCCTGCACAAACTTGTCATTCACAATCATGGCCCTTCTCAGTTCTGTTCTGTCCTATCATACTGAGGCAGCAGACTCGCATTCTTTAATTTCTTACTCTTCATTTTTGCTTCTTCTAACAACTCTTTCATATCTTCTCTCATTGCATATTTCTCACCTTCCAAATCATTTGCCTGCCTACACAATTAACTCATACGAATCTTTCTGCTGCAAACTTACAACATCACTAGCATCCTTTATCTCTGCACCTGGAAAACATGCTTTCATCATTAAGTATACCTCCCCTGTCATTGAATCCCCATACAGTACTATCTCTTTTCTTCCAGTTTTTTTTTGCATTTTTCCCACTCACTATTTCTATCATTCTCCTATCTTTTTTACCACGTGTTAACTGTTTCTCCAGTCACTCCAGCTCACGTTTTGAACCATGAAGGAGTCCACGTAACCATGCAATTTCTTTCTGGCATCTCATCATCCACACTATTACTTTCAACTACTTCCTTTAAACTCTCTCATTTATATTTCTTGCACTGCTTCCTCTACATTCTCCACAACACTTCAATAATCCTGCTTCGTACATCCATAATATTAGTGACTTCATTAGTCATTACGATTCTGAGATGACTCACATTTCTTACACTCACTTATTAAACATTTCCAATTAGTATTCTCTACATTCACTCTCATTAACGATAATCTAAATGCAGGCAATATCAAACTAAAAAAAAAAAAAAGGAGAGAGAGAGAGACTGTTGCGTCAAGAGAGAATGGCTGAAGTGAATGTATGACCTGAAAAAGTAAGGTGTTGTGGAAAAGGAGGACAGTAAAGTATAGGCAAGTTTGCAAATGGAGTGGTGAGTGGTATGAGTGGAGAGATTAAGAGAGAATGAACATAGAGTGGACATGAAAGGTCAGGGGTATACTGCATAAAAAGTGTAGATGATGGTGTCAGGAATAGATGTGTGAATGCTCAAGAAAGGTTCATGACAATCAAGGATGTGGGGAAAATATTTAGGTCTGGGTAGGGATGTATTATAAGTGATAAGAGACAAGAATGGATAGGGGAGAGTGTAGAGTTACTATGTCTGAGAAGTGGTGCTAGTGGGATTGTTATAGAAACAGAAATGAACTAGTCTGTATGTTTACAAATACTAGAAGTATTCAAAACAAGGGGAATGTTAATAAATTTAGTTTAATCCTTTATCCCAGTGAGAGCAAACAAACTTTGCGCCTGAAAATATCTTCAGGACTGAATATGGTGTTGTACTATCTTACCTGGGTAAGTAGTACAACACCAGGCAACTCATAGCAAAGGTGGAGCAGCAGGCAACTCGTAGCAAAGGTGGAGCAAGATACCAACACTCCTTGGTAGCTTGCTCCACCTTTGCTACGAGTTGCCTTGTGTTGTACTACTTACCCAGGTAAGATAGTACAACACCATATTCAGTCCTGAAGATATTTTCAGGCGCAAACGTTTGCTCTCGCTGGGATAAAGGATTAAACTAAATTTATTATAGTCTAACCTAGTGAAAAATAAACTTTCAACATCTTTCTCTAAATCCAGAGTAATTTAATAAAAAAAGATGGCAAACCTTTTTGCAACTCCTATAGGTAAAGATGACCTTGCTACTGCTTCTGCCTGGTATCTCCAACTCTGGGCCTGGCTCCCACTGAAGAGACCTCAATAAAGGTCAAAACTAGTCTGGATAGTATCCTCCTCTAGGGTGGATATATATACCAGGAGCAAGTACTGAGAGTGGTTTTGAAGCAGTATGATGTGAAGTGGTCTATCAAATCAAATAGTCTATAGTTATTAGACTATAGTTGGTCTGACAAATAAAAGGTTGATCATTATGATTTATTTCAGTTAAAGTAATATTGACGAATGAAGAGACAGCATCATAAACCAAAGAGAATGAATTTCTTGAGTTTTTAAGGGATAACTACCTTATGCAGTATATAACAGAGGCTACACGTGGATCGAGTCTTTGATTTGATTATTGCATCAGAAGATATTGTTGTAAATGAAGTGTCATGTCTTCCTTCAGTAAGTGAAAGTTCCCATGAAGTGATCACTAGGGTGGTCGCCAACCACATCAGGACTTTTGTGAGGAGTTGTATGTGGAACTATAATGAAGGTGATTATGTATTTCAGTGGTCAAGAGATTAAATAAGATAGGTGTAAAATGGATGACTGAAGAGTTGAAGCATGCAATCTGAAAGAAAAGGGCATTGTGGAGGTGGCACAAGATGAGTGGAGATAATCAGGTACATGAGGAGTATAAAGAGCAAGTAAGGAACATGACTCGCTTAGTAAGAGCAGGAAAAGAGAATGATCAGAAGTTAGCAAATGATGCTAAAAGAAATCTTAGGAATTTTTTTTCAATATGCGGTCAGTAGAGGGAAGAATGATTATGAGAGGATGACATTGGTCAGTGATAATGGCAGAATGATAAACACTGAGAAGGATATAGTAGAGATGTTAAATGAGCAGTTCATTAAAGTATTCCATTCTTATTGTAATTCTAGTGGAAAGGCTTAGATGTTGGTTATGCATTATTACTAAATAGTTTAGGGAAATAACAACGTAGGCTAGGATATACATTAAAATAACTTTTTAATACAAATTCAATATTTTGCCAACGTCACGTTGCCATTTTCAATAGGAACTTGTGAGCAAGACACGTGCACGCAGGTACAGCAAACAGTAAATGAGGATGAAGCAGGAAGCTATTCTTTCTCCTAAACTCCTATTGGTGCCCTCCTAGCAGGCAATGTTGGTATTCTTGGGCAATTGGGCTGAGGTCTTATCTAATGTAGGTTTCCCAAATTTGAGGCAGTCTCATGCAGCCAAATTTGTTGAGGTTTGGATTGTTTCTTAGGGCTGAGGCTGATTCCATGAAAAGCCTTTCATACTTGTATTTACTACGATGAATGATCGTGCTTTCTTCCACCGTATTCTATGGCAGGTATCCAGAGCATGGTCTGCAAGACCAGAGTGGCTGTATTGGTGGAATCGGATGTAGTCCTCGTGTTCTGTAATTCTGATATTGGCTGTCCTGCCTGTTTGGCCAAAGTAGGACAGCTTACAGCTGAGGGACCTGGTATACACCAGGTAGGTCTAGGGGGGGGAAGATTGGTCTTTAGTGGAGCGCATAAGGGATGCTAATTTCTTATATGGTCTGTAACAAGAAGTTAAGCTGTGTTTTTTTAGTATTTTTGTAATTTTTTCAGAGGTGCCTCTGATATAGGGTATGGTGATGAATTTAGAGTAATCCTTGTTGTGAGGGGGGGGTGTACTGGTTTCAATATTTTTTGGATTGTTTTAGGAGGGTAGCCATTGGCTGAGAAAGTGTTGAGAATCTGGTTTAGTTCTGTGGTTAGGGCATTGTCATTTGAACAGATAAGTTTAGCCCTGTTGTGTAGTGTCTTAATGACACCATATTGTTGTGAGGAAGGGTGGTGGGATTGTTGGTGAATGTATCTGCCTGTATGGGTGGGTTTTCTATAGACTGAGAAAACCAAGGTTCCATCAGGCTGGCGGGTGACTAGTGTGTCTAAGAAAGGAAGGCAGTTGTTTTTTTTTTTTTCCTTCTTCCAAGGTGAATTTGATTCTGGGGTGTTGGTTGTTTAAGTGTGTTAGGAAGGAGAGGAGTGCCACGGAGCCATGTGGCCAAATAGCGAACACATGATCTACGTATCGAAGCCAAATGGTTAGTTTTTGTGGGGCTGAGTTTAAGGCTTTCTCTTCAACAGTCTCCATATAAAAGTTGGCCAAGGGTGGGGAGAGTGGAGAACCATGGCTGTCCCGTCTATTTGTCTGTAGAATTTTCCTTGCCAAACAAAATAGCCTGAGTTCATTGTGAACTGAAATAGGGCTGTGATATCGGGAGGAAATTTAGCTTGGATTAGCTCTAAGGATTCTTTGAGAGGGACATTTGTGATGAGTGTAAGGTTTTCTATGCTGGCTTTGAAGTGGGCTGATTTTTTTATGTATGAAGGTGTGTTGCCAGTATAGTGTGTGAGAGCTTTGGCCAAATGTTTAGCTAGTTTGTATGTGGGGGAATCAGTGCCATCCACTATGGGATGTAATGGCACATTTTCCTTATGTATTTTTGAGAGTCCATAAATACGGGGGGGTATGGAGTTAAATGGTTTTAATTTGTTAGTAACTTCCACAGGCCAAGAAGTGACCTTCTTAAGGAGCCTGTGGAGTATTCTGATTTGTGAGTTGGTGGGATTGTACTCGATAGGGAGGTAAGTAGCCAGATCTAACAATAGCGCTTTTAGCTTACCTGTATAATCCTTTTGGTTAAGCAATATTGTGGTGTTCCCTTTATCCGCTTTGTGATTATTATTTCCTTGTTTTTCTTTAATTCCAGTAGAGATTTAATTTCTTTAATGGGCATGTTGGCTTTAGGTGGTTTTGCTTTGGTCAGAACACAAGACACATCCAGTCTGGTATCGTTGGCGACGTGGTTACAAAGGTGTCGTATCCCACGTTCAACTTGTATCATAACATCCTCTGCAGGTATTCTTTTGGGCGCAATGGCGAAGTTGTGGCCACGTGAGAGGGCGTCGAGTGCTTCAGGTTTCACAATAAACGATGAAAGGTTGACTACCGTTTCGGTAGGAAGTTGTGGTTTCGAGATCACGTTCTTCTTTATTAAATTTTCAAATCTTTTGATGTGTCGATCTCGTACTTTTTTAAACTCTTTCTCCGCTGCAGTGCACAAGATGTCATGCAAAATAGACCACATTTCGTGGCTTAAGTGTTTGAAAGGTAATTTTCGAGTGAATGGATAGCTAAGTTAGCATCACTCAGGTAACGGCGAGTAGTAGTGATTTGTTCCCTGAGCAACGCTTGGCTGGCACGATAATAAATGCTAAGAAAACCGGTGCTTCAATTTAACACAGTTAGGAATTACCTGGTTATCCCGGCAGCGTTTTAGGAATGCGAGACGATTAAGTTGTCTTGATAGCTTCAACTTCATTTTACCATAATGGTGGGCTTTATGTGTGGTAGAATCTCTGTGGATTATTGTAATTCTAGTGGAAAGGCTTAGATGTTGGTTATGCATTATTACTAAATAGTTTAGGGAAATAACAACGTAGACTAGGATATACATTAAAATAACTTTTTAATACAAATCCAATATTTAAAAAAGTATTTTTAAATATTGGAAGAAAAAATTACAAATATACTAAAAAAAAACATGGCTTAACTTCTTGTTACAGACCATATAAGGAATTGGCATCCCTTATCTGCTCCACTAAAGACCAACCTCCCCACCTAGAACTACCTAGTGTATACCAGGTCCCTTGCAGCTGTTAGCTGTCCTACTTTGGCCAAACAGGCAGGACAGCCAATATCAGAATTACAGAACGCAAGGACTACATCCGGTTCCACCAATACAGCCACTCTGGTCTTGCAGACCATGCTCTGGATACCTGCCATAGAATACGGTGGAAGAAAGCCACAATCATTCACCCTAAGAAATAATCCAAACCTCAACAAATTTGGCTGCATGAGACTGCCTCAAATTTGGGAAACCTACATTAGAAGCCCTCAGCCCAATCGCCCAAGAATACCAACATTGCCCGCTAGGGGGCACCAATAGGACTTTAGGAGAAAGAATAGCTTCCTGCTTCGTCCTCATTTACTGTTTGCTGTGCCTGCGTGCACGGGTCTTGCTCACAAGTTCCTGTTGAAAATGGCAATGTGACGTTGCCAAAATACTGGATTTGTATTAAAAAGTTATTTTAATGTATATCCTAGTCTACCTTGTTATTGTAACATAATGAAGAACTTGGAAGCAAAGGGAATGGGGTAGGAACCACTGATGGTGAGTGAGTAGGAGGTAGTATATAATGAATTGAGTAAATTGATGTCAACAAGGCCACTTCAATGCCAGCACTCTTCTTCCCACAAGGCATTCTTATGAACACATAATGGGATCAAACCACTTTTGCCTTAGAGTTACCACTACAGATCAGTCAGATTTTTGATCTTATCCACTCTTATTATTCCACTTGCAAGTCTAATCATTTTCATTTCAGCTGCACCCATTCTCTTTTCCCTCCATCTCTTGGTCATCTGACAGGTATCACTGCTATACATCAGTACTGGTCTTTGGCTTGCTAGACACTTTTGTATCACACAAGACACCCGAAACCTTCTTTCAGATTATCAACCCTGATTGGATTCTCCTATTGTGTTATATGTGTCCTTCACTTTGGACACATCATCCTAGGTATGTGAACCAAGACACATGTGGCATCTGTGCCCTGTAATGTTATACTCCCTACTGCTTCACCACAAGAGATGTTGTACTCTTAATTCTACTGAACCTTAAGCCAATATTGTCCAAGTCTTTCTTTTGTTTCCTGCTCACATTCTGTGCGAGTCACCACATCAGCAGCAAACATTGCTGTCCAAGGTGATTTAGTACTTACCTCTCTGTCAACATATCAAGGAGCATGACAAAGAAAAAGAGGCTCAAAGCTTACCCTTAATAAATCCCCACTTGTACTAAGAATGCCTCAGTGGTTACTGCTCCATATCTCATGCTTGTTTTGTTATTGTCATATGTCTTGTACAAGATGTACGTAGTTTTTTTCAGATAATTTTATTCCTCGTTCTTCTCCATGTCTCTTTTCTTCAGACTATTAAACTTTTCCAAATCAGTGAAGATGGAGGGTTATTAATAATAGTGGTGATGTTTCAGCTCTTCAAGGTTTGAATAAGCTAGAAATGTGCATAAATGAATCCAGATGACAGACTAAATGTAAGATTTTGAAATTTGGAAATCTAATGGGATGCTTTATTCTCACTTGGTCGAGTTATAGTAGAAGAAGTGGAGGAAGCAAGAGATCTCAAGAAGAAATTTGAAGTTAAGAGGACATATTGCAAAGGTTTTGAAGATATTGCAGAGAATTGCTGCAATGTTGAGAAAGATATTTACCCCAAGAGATAAAAGGATCACGGTTCCATTGTATGAAACTTTGATTAGACCCCCATCTTGATTTTTATACTCAGATCTGGTGCCCTCTATTTGAAGCAGATAAAGTAACATTGGAGATGGTACAGAGATGGATAACAAAAATGATATCAATACTGTACAGTGTTTGTGATGATAGATTGAAGAAAGCAGACTGCATAGGGTGGTGATGAGAAGGCAAAGGGGGGGGGGTATATGATTGAGAAATTTAAGCTGTTGAGTGGTTATTTTCAAATTAACACTGGGGAGATTTTTCATATAGTAGAATGAGGTGAAGGAACAAGGATAAGGGAGCCATCCCCGAAAGAGTGGTATGATAGACTTGTACTGACTAGTGTTGACCTTCCACAATAAGTCCTGTGACTCCATTGGGATCAAGAAAATAATCCTAATAATAAACATCTATTCAAAAAAAAAAAAAAATGTACTGAAGTTTGTTGCAATGACAGAAAAATATGATTGATAGGAAACTAGAATAAAGTTAGTCATGTTACTATAATAGTATCCAGTATACTTCTTGAGACACATATCAGGAATTTGATGATGAGAAATTGGGAAAGGCTCTAAGCAATAAATGCAGTAGAATTTTACCTGGCAATTTTGACTCTGCAAACTTTATATACTTCTGTTTAACAATTCTTAATATTATTATTACAGGCATCTCCATGGAGTGGGAAGACATCATAGAAGACCAACACAAACTATTGCTCACACATCACCTATAATAATAATTATAATAAAAATAATAATAATAATTATTATTATTATTATTATTATCTCAAGATACCATGAAGTAAGTCTTATCTAGGAGGTTCTTTTGCCACACACATGGCTCATCATACCGCACCTTAAACGCACTCAAATTCTCTACAGACACCACTGTCAGGCAAAGCATTCCTATTGTTCACAACTCTGCATGCAAAAAACCTGCTTCTCACTCTCCTGCTCACACTCTCCTTATACAGCTTCTAGGGATGACCTCTGGTTCTCCCCTTTTTCTTAGGCATCTCCATGGAGTCAAAGATTTACTGTGGGAGATCAGCTCCAACTGCTATTCAAACAATACCTCTCATTTTGGTTGGGTATGGGTGGGGGGGAAAGACATTGTATAAGTTGTTGTTGATTGGTTCATAGTGGTGAAAGCGAAGTCATTTTTTCATAATTTAGTTAGTAATAATTCATTATAGTTTTTTATTATAATTGTTTTATGGGAGTGTGTGATAGATTGTGTTGTTTAGTTTTAAGTAAACCTTGTATTTTAATTTACATTTGATACTGTCAGTATGGCATGAATGCATGATAGAACAATGGCAGCCAAGATCTTCTTGTTATATGAAATTAATTTGCATGATTTTGCAAATTTTAGTAGAAGAGGTGTTCACTGCAATGTGCGTGATTTGTATTCATTGTGAAAGATGAAGGATTTATAGAAGAAAGGCAAAACTGGTGAGTGATTGTGTGATACGTGAGTTGAGTGAAGAGAAGGAAGCAAGTGCTGGTATTATTATTATTACGGGCAACTCCAGGGAGTCATTAGACTCATCGAGGGAGGCCCCAAATCATATTCATCACAACTATTCGACATTCATACAGTATCTATCATACCTTGTCTTAAACTCATTCACTGTCACGGCATCCACCACAGACTCTGGGAGCGCATTCCACTCATTCACCACTCTAAAAGTAAAGAACCCAGCTCTAACACCTTTACTAACCACACTTTAGCCCAGTTTCCATGAATGTCCCCTAGTCCTCCCACAACCACCCTGTTCTCAAAAATATCTTCTGAATTAATTTTATAGAAACCCTTCAGTAATTTGAATGTCTCAATCATATCTCCCCTCTTCCGCCTATCAACCAATTTTTGCAACCCACAAATCCTCAACCTGTTCTCATAAGGTTCATTCCACAGACCTACTATCATCTTAGTCACTCACCTCTGGATCCTCTCCACCTCCTCCCCATCAAGAAGAAACCTAGGTGACCAAATCTGGGCACAGTAGTCGAGATGGGGTCTTATCAAGGTTCGATACAGAGGAACAATAACCTGCTTGTCAACGTATTCTTCAGCAACCAAGTGATTTGATGAACTGATTTGGCCACTTTTGCAATGTGTCCTCTAAACTTCAACTCCTTATCCACCAACACTCCTAAATCTCGTGCCTCATCAATTTCCTGGAGTACAGTTCCACCAATGTAGTAAACAGCTGCTAATCTTTTCACCCCAAAATGTATAACCTTACATTTTGCCACATTAAATTGACATCCATTCTCCTTAGCCCAGACCTCCAATCTATCCAAATCATCTTGCAAAATTTTAACATCATCTGCATTCACTATTGCCCTACCCAACTTTGCATCATCTGCAAACAAATGAACTGTTCCTCTCAGATCCTTTCCTATATCATTAATGAACAAATTAAACAGCAGTGGTCCAAGAACAGATCCTTGTGGCACACCACTAGTCACAGGCCGTCTTGTGGACTCTACTCCTGAATAAACCACTCTCTGATATCTCTCCATCAACCACCCATCATCCATCTCACCAACCCTATATCCATCCCCATATGCTGCAATTTACTGATTAGAATTCCATGTGGTATCCTGTCAAAGGCCTTAGCAAGGTCCAGTAGAATCACTGTAAACCCATTACCCTTATCCAGTTCAGCCGTCACTGTGTTATAATACGTGAGCAAGTTACTGAGGCATGACCTACCCTTCACAAAACCATGCTGTCCCCAATACAGCATCCCATTTTCTTCTATCCAATCTTGTATTTTCCTCTTGACTATTTTCTCCAAGACCTTGATAATGATTCCTGTTATGCTGATTGGCCAGTAATTTTCAACAGCAGCCTTGGAACCACCTTTATGCAGCGGAACTATTTTCCCCTCTTTCCACCCCCTTGGGACTGACCCAGATCCGAGGCTCAAATTAAAAAAAATGGTCAAGGGTACTGACAATTCTTTAGCTGCTTCACGTACGACACAAGCTGGTATACCATCCAATCCCACAGATGTACTGACATTGAGGTTCTGTAATAGACTGGTTACCTCTACTTCATTCATCACAATTCCAGTTTAAGCTGTTGGTTCTTCCATTCCTGCAATGTCACCACCTGGATGATATACTCTTGCCAAGTGCTCGCTCAGTAATTCTACTATATCGACTGATTTGGTTACCTCCCTACCCTCAGCATTTTTTAAGATCATTCTACCATGAACATTTTTCCTTTTACTTGCAACATATTGAAAAAACTGTTTGGGAATCTCTTTAGCCTGCATGGTCAATTTTCTTTCGTAATCCGCTTTTGCTTTTCTTACCAACCTAGTTACCATCCTGGCCTAAGCTTTATACTGTTACCTGCACCTGCTGGTCACCTTTCTCCTTAAATTCCCTCCACAATTGTTTCTTTTTTTGCAGCTCAAGCTTAATAGTGTTATTCATCCATTTAACCCCTACTTGATTTATTATTCAGACTCTTGGTATACAGTCAACCATTGCCTCCTGCAAACACTTCTTAACCACCTCCCATGCACTATCAACATCCAGCCCTTGCAGTTTTACATGCCATGGCATTGAGCCAAGCACACACCTAAGCTTGTCATACTTACCAGCCCGGTAATTCCACATGTACCCTGTCTTAATTGTAAATCCCACTCCTTTAGCCACCTCCCAAGTCAAGACCCTATGATCACTCTCACCAATTGGTGGCAACATGGTCATGTTCGTTACAGCCACATTCTCAGTTGCAATTACTAGGTCAAGCACTCTCTGCCCCCTGGTATTTTCCACTACATGCTGCCGTAGATAGTTGTCCCTTAATAACCGCATAAATCCCAATTCCTTCCTCCCATGTGCCCTCTCCTCTTTCCAGTCAATGTTACCATAATTGAAATCACCCATAATAATTACCCTCCTTCCACTCATTTCTTCTATTTGCCTATGCATAGTATCCCCACCATCTATTCCATCACCTGGTCTATAGCAGCACCCAGTTGTATATTTTGTTCTGCTAAATTCTATCTCACACCAAACAGCCTCAAATGTGCTCTTTTCTCTATCCTGCAGTTCAACTTCTATACTCCTTGGCTGCAAACTCATCAGCTATCATCAAGAACACTCCTCCCCCCCCTTTTTATTCACCCTGTCACTCCTGAACACGCTATACCCGTCGCATTCAATCCCACTAGCTTTATCATCTTCTGTCAGCCATATTTCACTAATACCAACAACCTGTGGCTTGGAAGTGCCAACCAAGACCAAAAACTCTTCCTTCTTGTTCCTAATACTCCTGGCATTAGTGTACATGAATTGCAAAAGCCCATTTGTCCCATCCCTACACTAGCCTTATACTAACTATTCCATTCTGATTTGTTGTCCTTTGTACTCACTCAGGCATAATATACTCATTCATACAATCAACTGCCTCCCTAAAATCTGCATATCTACCCCCCCCCCCCCTTAATAAATCTAGTTTCCCTGAGTCTGTACATCCACTTCCACATCATTCATCAACACTTTTTCAAGCCTCCATACACCAACTCCATTCAAATGCAACCCATCCATCTTATATAAGTCCTTTTGCCCATCGAACTCATTCCACACATCCACAAATTCCACGCCACTCTCCATACATAACCCATGCATAAAATGTATGGTAGGCAGTAGACTCCAAAATGTTAATGTTAGAAATAATGTTGAATGTATGGCAATGGAAGTTCAGGAAAACAAAGTAGACCTAAATAAGGAAATAGTCCACTTGTGTGCTATCCTGAAAAAGTGCAAAATCAAAAACCTGCAGAAATATCAAGAGATTAGCAGGACTATGAAGGGGGGGAGGAAGATCCATGGTAAGAATGAAGATTTTATGAATAAATGGAAAAAAAAAAAAAGTAAGGCGAAAATTTTGTTTGGAGATTCTATGATCAGAGAAGTATTTAATGAAAACATAACAATCTTGTTTCGCTATCGCAAAAATGAATACTGTTAACAATGCTATCAAGATGCGGAAAGGTAAGGGTGATAGAATTAACTGTCTTGGTTGGCACTGATGACCTGAGAAGTGAGAAGTATTCAATGGGGAGGGGAATGTGAAGGAGTTGTGAAAAAAGAAGAGCAAGAGGATAAAGATTGTCAAGTCTCCTACCAGAGCTATATAACAGAAGCATACTGAGGAGGAGGAGAGCACTGATAGCAAATCAATTAATATGAATGTTGTGCAGAAGAAATAATGCAGGGTTTGTGGACCTATGGTGTGAGTTTAACATATAGAATGATTTGTATAATGCTGATGTACTGGACTTAAATGGCTTTGATGCTAGGTATCCGGAGAGAGAGAGAGAGAGCTTTGTTCACCGAGTGTGCAAAGTCGAGAAAAGAAGCAGTTAGGGTAGTTGCAGGTGAGTGCACTAATGAGACAAGTGAGTGTGAAAATAACCAACAAATTTCGAATCTTGGCTCTCAAGCAACAATATCAAATAGGTTAGTCAATTCAGTAAGTTGATTGGTGCCCTAAAAAGGATGCTACAGTTTCTATATACTAATGCCCAGAAAGGAAGGAATCTTGGGCATTATTCAGATTGGCTAACAGTAGATGATGTAGTTACATGGTTAGAATGTGAAAGAATTAGTATTTTTGAGGAGGATAGGGGAGATAGAATGGGGGAAAAGATTAGGCTGGCAATCTGTTGTGAGATTAAGGCCAATAAGACAAAATATACAGTTGGTTGCTCTAAGCTTGGGGGGGGGGGGGAGAATGGTTACAGAGAATATGTGGAAGACATGCATCAGCAAATTATACAATGAGTGCAGGCTGAGTAATTATTATGTGGGACTTCAACCATGCAAATATAGTTGGAAGGAAGGAGGAAAGATCATATAGCAGAAAGGAAATGGAATTTATACACCTGAGAGATAATTACTTGAGGCAGCATGTCGTAGAGGGGACTAGGGGTAGGAGAGTATTGGAAGTCATCAGCTTGTATATACAAATTGCCCTGTCCTGAAGTTACTTCAGGTGCAAAATATGTTTGCTTAGATAAAGGATTAAACTAAGAATATAATTTCTTGGCACCTTTAATTTATCGTATAACCAAGTGAAACAACTTCCAACATCTATCTCTAATCCAGAGTAATTTAATAATAAGGTGGGACACATTTTGTTTGTGTTATGTGTGCTCATACATCGAAATATGACTTCTGCATTACTTCAACCTTGGTAACCTTGACTCCCCTCCATTACACACCGTATCTAAGGTAATTATCACTTAGTAGCTGTATAAATTGCATTTCCTTCTCTTCCGGTGATCATTCTCCTCCTTATCTACGTTTCGATAGCTGACAACTCCCATAGTAATTACTCATCGTGTACTCATTATGCTAACATGCATTGCAGTTACATTTTCTCTTATATCCCCCTGTCCTATAGCAGAACTAACTATGTATTCCAACCTGTTGGTTTTATATCTGACATCAGATAGCCTCAATAAATTAAGTTGATGGAAGTTTTTTCACTTGGCTATGCTACCATTATATATTTGGTTTAATCCTTTATCCAAGTCTAAGCAAACAAAGTTTGCACCTGAAGTGTTTTCAGGAATGGGAAACTCATGGCAAAGGTGGCATAACTTTTCATCACTTCCTTAGTATACCGTAATGCAAAGCACATCTCCTTGTAGACATGTATAATGCTATGCATTAAGGGACCCAGAGGTGGTGTTACTAATAATGCTTGTACCACCTTTACCATGAGTTTCCCCAGTCCTGAAAATACTTCAGGTGCAAACTTTGTTTGCTTAGACTTGGATAAAGGATTAAACCAAATATATAATGGTAGCATAACCAAGTGAAAAAACTTCCATCAACTTAATTTATTGAAGCTATCTGATGTCAGATATAAAACCAACAGGTTGGATTACATAGTTAGTTCTGCTATAGGACAGGGGGATATAAGAGAAAATGTAGATGCAATGCATATTAGCATAGTGAGTACACGATGAGTAATTACTATGGGGGTTGTCAGCTATCGAAACGTAGATATGGAGGAGAATGATCACCAGAAGAGAAGGAAATGTAATTTATACAGCTACTAAGTGATAATTACCTTAGATACGATGTATAATGGAGGGGAGTCAAGGTTACCAAGGTTGAAGTAATGCAGAAATCATATTTCGATGTATGAGCACACATAACACAAACAAAATGTGTCCCACCTTATTATTAAATTACTCTAGATTAGAGATAGATGTTGGAAGTTGTTTCACTTGGTTATGCTATAAATTAAAGGTGCCAAGAAATTATATTCTTAGTTTAATCCTTTATCTAAGCAAACATATTTTGCACCTGAAGTAACTTCAGGACAGGGCAATTTGTATATACAAGCTGATGACTTCCAATACTCTCCCATCCCTAGTCCCCTCTACGACATGCTGCCTCAAGTAATTATCTCTCACACTTGGATAAATGATAAACCAAATATATAATTGGTTCAATAAATTAAAGATGCCAAGAAATTATATTCTTGGCATCCAAATTTATCCAAAGTGTATGCAGACAGATTTTGCACATGAAGGAACTTCATGACTGGGCTACTTGTACATAGAGGCTAACAACTTCACATCAATTTCCTTAGTATCTCATAATGCAAGGCATGTATCCTTATGGACATGTATAATGCTATGCATTATGGAAAGAGCCACAACCCAGACTGGATTCAAACTTTGAGGTCTTATTAGTGGGAGATAGATCAAGAAGAGATATAAAGATTGAAGTAATGCAGAATCATATATATCCCATATATAAGTAGTCAAAAGGTGTCACACACCTTATTACTAAAATACTCTTGATTAGAGATAGATGTTGAATTTTTTTTTTTTTTTCTTTTAAACTGGTTACCACTGATGAGATCTCAATAAAGGTGTAAGCCAGTCTGGATAGTGGTGCTTTCCATAATTATACATCTCTGTTAAGATATGTGCCTTGCATTATAGCATACTAAGGCAACTGATGTGAAGTCAGCCTTCATATGCAAGTAGCCCAGTCGTGAAGTTACTTTAAGTTTAACCTTTGTTTGGTTCCACATGGATAAAGGATGAAACCAAGAATATAATTTCTTGTCATCTTTAATTTATAGTATAACCAAGTGAAAAAACTTTCAAACATCTGTCTCTTATTCAGAGTATTTTAGTAATAAGGTGGCATCTTTTGATGTCACACCTTATTACTAAATAGAATATCTGTAAAGATAGGTCTGATGAGACCTCAATAAAGGTCTAAACCAGTCTGGGTAGTGTACCCTTCCCATAATTCATGGCATTATACATGTCTGTTGATCTGTAGTCATTAGACTCTACGTATATAGAATCTATATGTAGATTGTGCAGAAGGAATGATATAAGATTTGTTGATCTGTGGTCTGTGTTTGATGGAAAGAAGAATTTGTACAATGCATCTAAATGGCTTTGGTGTTAGGTGGGAGAAAGCTTTGTTGACCAAGCATGCTGAACTGCAAATTCAGGAAAACTTAAGCAACTTGGGTGGAAATAAGCGAGTTTCTGTGAATCACACGTAATTGATTATGATAATGAATAAGTATGAAATCTAGTCTGTCGAACAAAAATATTGAATTGGGTAGTCAATTCAGGAAGTAAATGTGGATGAGGGATTAAAAGGATGCTGCCAGTTTCTATATACTAATGCCAGACGTATCAAGAACAAGAGAGAGAAGTTTTTGGTATTGGTTAGTGCCATCTTGCCAAAAGTTATAGGCATTAGAGTGACTTGGTGAACAGCAGATGATGCAGTTACAGGGATTAAATGTGAAGGATTTACCATTTTTAGGGATAGATAGGATGGAGGGAGGAGTACTGCTGATGATAGCAGCTAAATTGCAGCCAAAAAGAATAGGAGACAGACATCAGGGTGGCTGTTAATTTGAAACTATCTGGTGTGAGATTAAGGTCAGTAAGACAAAATATACAGTTGGTTGTTGCTATAGGCCAGGGAGTTCCATAGATGATCTGGAAGACATGCATTGCCAAATTAATACAATAAGTATAAGTTGAGTGGTTATTATGGGGCACTTCAACTATGGCAATATAGACTGGAAGGAAGAAAGATCACATAGCAGGAAGGAAACAGAAATTATACACCTGCTAAGAGATAATTAAGACATCATGTGATGAAGGGGGACTATGGGTGGAAGAGTACTGGACCTGGTCATAGGATCAGAAGGGCTATCCATTAATAAGGTGACTGCATTGCCTGCAAATAATGAAAGTGACCATGCTGTCTTGACTTAGGAGATTATAAAACATGAGGAATATTCTATCAAGAAGGGGTATGTGTAAAATTAAAGGTAGGTGATTATGACAAGCTTAGGAAGAAGATTAAATCTGTGCCATGGCATAAAACACTGCAGAGTAATGATATTAGTAGTGCATGGGATATAGTTAAAGGACATCTAGAAGAAGCAGTATTGAATTGTATACCTAGGGTAAGGAGGATTAATCAGATAGGAGTTAAATGGATGAGTAATATCAATAAGCATGAGCTCCTGAAGAAGAAGCTGCTGTGGAGGGAATATAAAGAAAAAGGTGACCAGCAAAATCATGAACAGTACAAAGCTCATGCAAGAAAGATGACCAGCATGGCAAGGAAGATAAAATCACATTATGAGAAGAATCGAGCCAAGTAGGACACAGGAAATCCCAAAGATGTCTTTCGTTATGTGGCAACTAAGAGTAAGGAAGATTAACCTTAATGAATGATGATGGTCACAAAGAGACAGAGGCAGATAAAATAGTTGAGTTACTGAATAACCACTTTGCAAGGATATATCATCCAACTGAGGTTACTGATTTAACATGTGTGACAGACACTGATGTGGACACAGAGGTGGATGAATTGGAGGTTCTTGGGATATTGCAGAATCTTAATGTAAATACAGCTGTGGGATTAGATGAGATATCAGCTAGGATTTTGCGAGAATGTGCAAGGGATCTGGCAATTCCTTTGATTAGGCTCTTTAAGTCTCAGCTCTGGTAGAGGTCCAAGGTAGTGGGAAAGAGGGCAACATAATTTTCTTGCACAAGGAAGTTCTCAGACTAGAATAGCAAATTATAGACTGGTCTGCATCTCATGCTGGTGGTAAAAGTACTAAAAAAATTCATCAAAAAGAGAACTCAAGAATAGGGAGATAAAAATATGATACTGTATTAGGGGCAACATAGCTTTGTGAAGGGTCATTCATGCCTAAGTAATTTACTGTCATTTTATAGTACAATAACAGCAGAGTTGGATAAAGGAAATGGCTTCATGATGATTCTACTGGATTTTGCAAAGGCATTTGACAGAATACCACACGGAAGCCTGTTATGTATATTAGAACAAATGGAGATGGATATGACACTGGTTAAAAGGATAAGCACATGGCTGTTGGGCAGATATCACAAAGTGGTATATAGAGAGGCAAGAATCAAGGTGAAAACAGGTGACTAGTGGTGTGCCACAAGGTTCATTGCTGGGACTTTGTTTAATTTGTACATAAACGATATAGGAAATAACCTGAAAAGAAATATTCAGTTGTTTGATGATGATAATGATGTGAAATTAGGTACAGTAATAGTCAATCAAGGCAATGTGGAGAGCTTGCAAGATGATTTAAATATTCTGCCAGTATGAGCAAAAGATAATGGGAGTCAGTTTAATGTGGAGAAATATCAAGTTATGCATTTTGAGATAAATATATTATAAGCCGTGTTTCACATTGATGGCACTGTACTCCAATAAATAAATGAAGCTAGAGATTTAGCGGTAGTAGCAGACAGAGAGTTAAAGTTTACAGGACATATTGCTAAGGTAGCCCATAAGATTACTTGGCTATTAAAAACACATTAACAGGTAAAGTGAAGGAAGTTGTTATTCTCCTTTATAAGGCCTTGATATGCCCACATCTTGATTAATGTGCTCAAGTCTGGTACTCTGGGTTTCTTGGGAATGAGGAAGTGGGTGAGAGGATTCACAGGAGAGTGACCAAGATGTAGAGTTGCCTGTGGAATGTTCATTATGAGGATAGATTGAGGGTGTCTGGATTACAGAAATTGGTTGACAGGAGAAAAATAGGGGATATGACAGAAACAATTAATTTGCTTAAAGGGTTTTGTAGGATAGATGCATAACAAATGTTTCAGACTTTGGCTAGATTGACCAGAACAAGGGTGTGAGGACTAGAATTTTTGGTTATAGAGTGGTGAATAAGTGGAATGGGTTGCCAGTGTGAGTGCTTTATCTGTTACTGAGTTCAAGGAGAGGTAGGATACATTGTGTCTCTCACAATGAGTCTTCTGACTCTGTGGAGGTGCTTGTATAATAATAATAATAATAATATATACAAGTAGCCCAGTTTGGAAGTTACTTCATGCACAAACTTATTTGGTTACAATTGGATAAAGGATGAAACCAAGAATATAATATCTTGGCATCTTTAATTTATACTATAACCAAGTGAAAAAACTTAATGTCTATCTCTAATCCAGAGTATTTTAGTAATTGGGTGCGACATCTTTGAACTACTTGTATATGAGGAAATATATTACTTCAACTTAGGTATCTCTTCTGCATCTGGCTCCCACTGATGAAACCTCAATAAAGGTTGAAACCGGTCTGGATAGTTGTCCTTCCCATAATGCACAGCATTATACATATCTGTATGAACAGAGGTCTCATGAGACCTTCAAGGTATAAACCAGTCAGGGTGTGGGTAGTGACCCTTCCCATAATTATTATTATATGACACCTCCAGGGAATCCAAAGACTCATCGAGGGAGGGTACCTATCTACAACTCTCCGTCTCCACCACTACAACTACTTTCTTCATTCTACACCAATGCCATCTACCACCCACCACCACTTTCACAAACAATCACAAATATCCATGTCCATGGCAGGATTCCAACCCGCAGCCTTTTGGCTGGCAAGTGGATACGCTAACCACTTGGCCAACCAGGCTAGTATGTATAATGCATAGCATTATACAAGCCGGTTTGCCTGTTCTGGAGGACAGGCATCAACAGACATGTATAATGCTATGCATTATATGTGTCTGCTGATGTGAAGTCATTAGCCTCTACCTACAATAACCCAGTTTTGAAGTTACTTCATGCACAAACTTTCTTTGCTTACACTTGCATAAAGGATGAAATCAAGAATATAATTTCTTGACATCTTTAATTTATAGCATAACCAAGTGAAAAAACTTTCGCCATCTATCTGTAATCCTGAGTATTTTAGCAATAAGGTGCGACATCTTATGACCACTTGTATATGGAAAATATGAATTCTTAATTATTTCAACCTTGGTATCTCTTCTGGGTCTGGCTCCCACTGATGAGACCTCAATAAAGGTTGAAACTGGTCTGGATAGTTGTCCTTCCCATAATGGGCAGCATTGTACATATCTGTGAGGACAGAGGTCTGATGGGACCTCAAAGGGCTAAACCAGTCTGGATAGTGATTCTTGCCATAATGCAGAACATTACACGTCTGTTTTGTGTGAGGTCATTACCCTCTATATACAAGTAGCCCAGTTTTGAAGTTACATGCACAAACTTTGTTTACATTTGGATAAAGGATGAGTCTCCGTAGTTCAGTCAGTATAGACGAAGCCCTTTGGTCGGAAAGACCTGGATTCGATCCCCATCCATGAAGTGAGGAACCTTTATCTGGTCTCTTTCGAAGAATTGTGAGTTAGCCAGACTCATACGGAGGTAGGGTGTTTTTTCACCTGGAAACTCTGGTTTTTCATCCCCCAGAACAGGCAAAATCTGCCCCATGAACACACAAGATTACAGTCAGGAATACTTAAGCCGGTCCCTCCAGCCATATGGCTGATCTGTTAGCTATTCCAGTCTCAAGCCCGGATAAAAATGGAGATGTTGCCGTATCTCCCCATAAAAAAAAATAATGATAAAATAAAAAAACGGGGCTCACAGCTGTTGAAATATCATATGAAATAAAAATAAATTATATAAAAAAAGGATGAAACCAAGAATATAATTTCTTGGCATCTTTAATTTATAGTACAACCAAGTGGAAAAACTTTCAACAATAAGTTTGGAGATGTACCAGCAAATAAATATGCATAAATTAAAAATAATGTATAGTGAAAATACCTCAGAATGAACACGAGTTGAAATAGTGAGTTCACACAAATATCTTAGACAAATCATTACAAACAATTATAAACTTGATAACAAAATTTCAGAATTTTGTTATCAATTAAAATAACAGCAAGATGAAATTTTCTTGAATAACAGTAATTATGAATAACATCAAGATGAAAAGTTTTAAAAGAGATGTTTAACCTAGTGAAAAATAAACTTTCAACATTTTTAGACTATAATAAATTTAGTTTAATCCTTTATCCCAGTGAGAGCAAACAAAGTTTGCGCATGAAAATATCTTCAGGACTGAATATAGTGTTGTACTATCTAACCTGGGTAAGTAGTACAACACCAAGGCAACTCATAGCAAAGGTGGAGCAAGCTACCAACACTCCTATCCCAGTATCTCCCATAATGCAAAACACATCTCTTTGTGGATATATATACTGTTATGCATTAAGGGATTGGCCACTACCCAGACTAGTTTCGACCTTTATTGAGGTCTCTTCAGTGGGAGCCAGGCCCAGAGTTGGAGATACCAGGCAGAAGTAGTAGCAAGGTCATCTTTACCTATAGGAGTTGCCAAAAGGTATTTTCAGAAGATATTTTCAGGTGCAAACTTTGTTTGCTCTCACTGGGATAAAGGATTAAACTAAATTTATTATAGATGTTTAAAAAGTAGTTAACCAAATTGACCATAGAGAATGATCTACAACCCCCTGGCATGCCCAATGATGAGCTATGGTAGTGAAAGCTGGACCCTGACTAAAAAACAACTGAAAACAACAAGGAAACAGGGAAAGAGCCATTTTGGGAATAACATAGTTAGATTAAAAGAATAATTGGATAATGGATCAAACAAAGGTAACAGGCATTGCATTATTAAAAGTCAACAAATGGTGCTGGGTAGGATGTGATGAGAATCTCTGTCAACAGATAGACAAAGAGAACAATATAATAAACACCAAGAACTGGGTATTGGAAACCACATAGATGCAATCAGACGGGATGATGAGATAAGATGTCATGGATAGACCTTTATTGTGGAGAGATGAACAAGATCGGCCAAAATGGAAGAAGTATAGAGAGGCTGTGGACTGAAGAAAGCTGTTGATGATGATAGGTTTTCAGTTGAATGGCCTGCTGTCTCCATGGAGGGTGTGATGATGATAATAATAATAATTAGTATTATTATTATCATCATCATCATTGTTATAAACCAAGGAGGCATACAAGCTTCTCAGGAGCAGACTCTCACAAACATTGATGATTTATGCAGGATTTAAACTCATAGTAAGTCTGATATCAGAATTAGAAATATAAATCCAGACAAATTTGCAGGATTCCTTATCTAAATTGATGAACTGCTGCATATCAAATTTGTGATGAAAATCAGCAGTAAAAAAGGTAGACACACTAAAAACAATGATCTACCTGCTGAATGAGTAAAACCTTTCAGTTCTATTTAGACACAATTTGTAGAGAAGATTGCAAAATAAATATGGAAATGGACAATAGAAAAGATGGTAAACTAGACAGTGTTCAAACTAGTTTTATTATTTTGAGATCAGGTTAGAAATAAAACAGTTTATCAATGATTGGAGACCACAGATATCAGAGTTCTGAGAAAAACTAGGGGAGTGAACAGACGGAATCAGTGGAAAAATCATATAAAAATGAAGATATTGGGAAGAAATATGATATTGTCAGCATTCAAGGATGTGTGAACAGAATTAATATAAGATAGTATGGTCATAAAGAGAATGGGAAGAGAAATGTTTGCAAAACTGGTATTTGATTCCAAGGTGACATGAAAAAGTCTCAGATGAAGACCATGGTCTAGATTAATTCATTCGGTTAGTAGTACCTTAAAAGACTAAAAGATAAGATGTGAACACACTGGAGATCTTTTAACAGATTATGAGAAAATTATTGAAATGAAGTTGGTGTTAATGTAAACTTAATTGTGTATTTATCATATCCTGGAAAATCAAGAAATTATGAACTGCTTTCTTTTTAATAATAATAATAAAACAGCACTAGAATCTTAATGAATACACAATTTCTAAGAAAATGTTTTCAGTAGCAGAATATGCATTCAGAGTGCACAGATATTATGGCAAGTCTGAAAGAGGAATTAATTTCTCATTTATGATTCATTCTTGAACACCTAGTTCAGTAATGAATTTATCCATTTGCATTATTTTCATATAATATTCATAAGTATCTGTGTCACATTTTGCAATCCTGCTATATTAGGCCTAAATTATATTAGCATATACTCAGCAATACTGGTGCTTATATTATCTTAATACATTATTTTATATGCTATGTATATGCTTATTATATGTTCATATTATCTTGATTTTATAACTGTCATATTGCTTTTGCTATACTAATTATTTTCTCTAGTATGCCATAGTATTTCATTAATTTCCAAATTACTTCTGTTTATGCTAAGGAATCCTTTTTCAAAGTGAATGAAAGCCAAATACAGACTGTACCATTCTGTTAATTGTTCAATAATTATTTTCAGTTATTATTTGATCTATGCATGATGTATTTGGTCTGACAGCTGCTTGTTCTTTCTTTGGGAAGAATGTCAAATATAGAATATGATGAATATTCTTGATTCATGTTGACTAATTTTTATTCATCATATTCTATCCTTCTCCTTTTCCCTAAAAATATTCTGTCTTTCACCTTCTTCCCAAAGAATTCACAGTCCACCCTTAAATCCCAGATTTTAAATTCACACAATTTGTCTTAGCTGCAATTCTCCCACATCATTCTATCTCCACATTCCCCCACCCCCACCTTCCTTTCTGTCATACTTCAGCAGTGGTATATAAATGTTTATTGCTATAGTCTTGATGCCACTCCAAAAGAAGACAACCAAGAATATCCTACAATAGGTATGTCCAAAATTATTTCTTATTTATATTCTTCATGTATCTATGTCTTTAAAATATCAATAATTCCCTAAAAATTGTGTAAAAAACTAATGAAATTGTTAATGTTAATTTAAAGGAGTAAAATGAAAAATTTTCCAGAAATAATAACTAGGAATTTTTATTTGGAGGGTAGTAAATTGGTGCAATGGGTTGCCAGAGTTGGTTGTCAGTGCTTCATCAATGAATGAGTTTAAAGAGAGGTATGATACATATTGTGTGAATAATGAATCTTCCACAATGAGTTTTCTGACTCTGTGGAGGTTCCTGTATAATAATAATAATTATTATTATTATGTGACACATCTGAGGAGTCCTAAGACTCATCAAAGAAGGGCACCTACTGTACATCTCTCTGTCTCCAACATTTAATAATACCAATACTGTCTTAATAGAGGTTCTGAGTCAAAAAAGCATCATGTTAAGAGGTCATATTATATGTTTGAAGCTTAGTGCATCACATCACAAGTAATGTATAGCAAATTTGAGTGAAATCCATTTAGTCTACAGTAATTAAATTTTTTGACTAGAACTATGATCAGTCTTCAGTAATGCCTTCCCTTCCCACACACACAGACCTACAGTTTCATGAGGTAAGTATTAGCAACCCTAGACCCTAGAGAAATCCCCCCCTCCAAAAATGGGATTCAATATTCACATTAGAGTAAACCAGTGGCACACCTGGGGGGAAGCCCCCCCCCCTTCATTAACATTTTAGGAGTTTCAGATCTAGGTTAGTTAGTGAATGAAATTCTCCCTGATAAGACTGAAAAAAAATTCATTGCTGGATATTTCATGCCTCTTCTTCTTTCTACTTACCTTAACCACTCTGCCAGCCATAACATATTTTTCAGTCATGCATAACATGGATGTGAAATGTACCACTGAATTTAAAATATGATTTAGATATCATTGAAATAATATGAATGCAGTCTAAGATCACTGATATACTTCATCTACCCATTCATGCACCCAGGGAGGGGGCCAAAGGGCCCTGCCCCTCCCCCCCAAAGAAAAAGGAAAAAAATGACTAGAAACATTTCCAAAAATCTTTTCCTAATTAAAATTCTTTTTTTTTTAATTAATTTATTTTTTTTATGTTATGTCATGTCTTCCATTTCTATACTACTTATGAATTAGCAGTCACATAAGGTATGAATACCCTCTGACTCTCGGTAATTACGGTCTTCATTTGCTTGTGTTCACAATGAACGCAAAGCGAATGAAGTAGTGCTCGGGTGATACTTTGTTTGCCGGAGCCCAGCCAGAGATCACAGGTATCATGTATTGGCGATCACTGCAGATGCTAACTCGTAGGTCGTATGCAATGCATAGTATGCGTATTCTCAAATTGTCTACTCAACTCGGCCTCCCCAAGATTAAATCATGCATGCTCGTCCTCCCCACGATTAAATCATGTGTGCTCGTCCTCCGCAAGATTAAATCATGTGTGCTCGTCCTCCGCAAGATTAAATCATGCGTGCTCGTCCTCCGCAAGATTAAATCATGCGTGCTTGTCCTCCGCAAGATTAAATCATGCGTGCTCGTCCTCCGCAAGATTAAATCATGCGTGCTCGTCCTCCGCAAGATTAAATCATGCGTGCTCGTCCTCCGCATGATTAAATCATGTGTGCTCGTCCTCCCCAAGATCAAATCATGAGTGCTCGTCCTCCCCAAGATTAAATCTGGAGTACTCGGCCCCCTCCAAGATTAAATTCTGGGTGCACTGACTACCATGGCCAATTGGGTGGTTCAAAAAAGCTGAAATTGTTTCCCAAACAACTCAAGAAAAGGGAAATAGATTATATGCAGAAAAAGACAAACATCTTCCAAAAGCATTCAGATTCATTTCATAAATATACAGAGTTCAGCTCCACTGTCATTATTTTTTTTTTAGATCCTCTAACGCCTTTTTATTCCTGTATATAGGGAGCAGGCAAGGCCATTTAGCCCTATCTAACTTTTGGAGACTGAGTGGGCAGTTCAATCTCACTGGTACCCAATCAGAGATAGCTTGCCCACGGCTATCACTAATTAAGCGGTACGCAGTGAAGAGAATGGTTCAACAAGTGCCGCCATCTCGTGTTCCCTAACTCTAACACAATATATTTAATGTCTGAAATAATGTGGGTTCTATGGTCGATTTTTTTGAGTTTACAGTACGAAAAACCCGAGTTTCTGGGAGAAAAAACCCGCTTGCCCGTGTCAGGGATCGACTAACTCGGGAACCAGTTGAAAAAAGGCTTAGAAAAATTTCCTCTCGTCGCTGACTAGATTCGAAATCAAGTCTTCCTTTGTGCAGCCAAGCACCGTGGTGTGTAAATGCCACATCAACTGAGCTACACAAGCTCCTCGCTTCACTCTCAGTGATGTTCATTTCCATCTCCAGTCTGCAAAACCACAGCTAACAGAAACTCAAATTTCACCTCCTTCAGTCACCATCTATCTTTTCCAAATTATGCACTCTTTGATCATTTTTTGTCTTAAAGGTGGTATCTGAACATATGTTCACTTTGTCAATGAATGTCAAACTTAGTTTCCTGTTTTCTTTCTTATTTGGATAAAATTGCTTTGATTTACTCTCTCAAATTCATTGTGCTCTCAAATACTGATTTATTGATGACTTCCTGTCAGTAATTATTTAATGATCACTTTATTAAGAGTTTTCCATTCTTGTTCAAGCAGGCTTTATCCCTAGAGGGATCAGGAGGAGTGAAGTGTTAGAAATGAATGAAGAGGATGTATTCCTAATAACTGAGTACACAAGATGTCAGTAAGGCAGGGAGACCAGATGGAATTTTGCCACACATTTTAAGGGAATGTTTGGTGGAACTGATTCCACCAAACGGTCTCCCACTCACAAAAGGTTGTTTGTAAACCTATAGTACATTTTTGTACCATCGGTGGGATAAGGATTTTTTTTTCTATTTTTATCAATTTAATTTATTTTTTACATAGTTCAACAACTCTGCTCTAGAAAGCAGGCCAGCATGAATTTGTAAAGGGTGCTCTTGTTTTAGTAATCTGGTTGCCTTTACATATTAGACTAATAACAGTAGACTGATTGTAGATTAATAAGAGCAGTGGTAAGGGTGACACATATACATGAGGGTGCCATATGGCAAGTTTAAGTTGCAAGATATGGATTTGGATATTAGGTTAATGGATTGGATTGGTGTCTGATTTCTAGCTTTCTGCTAGATATCAGAGTTGGATATAGGCTGCAGTATCAGAGAATAGGAAGGTTACGTGTAGGTCCCACAGGGTTCAGTACTGGGACTATTACTGTTCAATCTTTATGTCAATGATATTGTCCCTGAACTACAAGCAGAGATTCAGTTGTTTGCAAATGTGAAGCTTGGGAGGTTTATTAATAATAGTGCTGATATTTTGGTTCTTCAAGACTTGAATAAGCAGAAAAGGTGGTAAAATGAATGGCGATGTCAGTTGAATGCTGCTAAATGAATTATAGTGAGCATTGCTAGAAACCTCATTTTTGATGACAAATTGAACTGCCCACTTAGTCACTAGTCCCATGATTGTTCCTATGTTGGTGGACTATAGTGATACTGAACATTTTCACTGTATCCATAACCTGGGCATCAGTGCATTATTATTGACATATAGTGGAAATACTCTGCATAACAGTTTCAAAATCAATTTAATTAAAAATAAAAACCTAGGGCTAAAAACAAACAGCTCAATTAGGACACTTTGCTCTAATCCCCCAAAGGGGAATTAGAACAAAGTGTTATCACAGGATTTTTGTATATTAATGTGGATATTGGCTATTAATAATAAAAAGTACGACGTGCGATTAATTTTTTAATAATTATCACGGGACCAGAATTTTGAAAATTAGATGTGTACAATTATGGAAGCATATTTCAAAAAACATGAACATTCTATAGGTAGTATATCTGGTCGTTTTAGGGCTATATTACCAAAATATCATTTTTATATCCGCTGCTTTTTTATAAAAGTTTTTCCATTTTAGTTAAAATGGTGGCTGAAATGAAACAATTGAGGTACGTGTAGCGCATAGCATAGAATATGTTAGAGCACTGTTCGCAGACGTTTTAAAGGCGGAGACGCACATTTCAGTTTTTGTGTACCTTTAGGGTTAACTTACCTCTAACTTTTGCTCATAATTCGATAACTAAACATCGTCTTTCTCTGCATATGATCAGTGCTTTCCTGAAAAACAGCAGTGCGTAACTAACAAATAGTTTCCGTTTTTGTGGACATTACTTCTCACGTCGGTCCCGTCGAATGGTTTATTGGAAAATAAAGGTTCAATTAGTCAATTTTCACTTTTGCGCGTATAGCCGATGATAAATATCATTCGTATTTGTTGCCGAAATTTTCCTTCCGATTCTCCCCAATCTACGTAGATGGAAAAAAGAAAAAAACCTGGTGTTGAACTTCGAAGATAAGACGCTGATTAATTTACCATTATTTTTATTACGTGACACCTCCAAGGAGTCCAAAGACTCATCGAAAGAGGGCACTACTCTACATCTATTGTGGCTTTAGGGGTAAAGAGATACTTTTCATATTTCCCGCTATCTGTTAGGGATAGAGTGAGGGGAAAATTTTTTGAGCAGTTTGCTCGCCCTGAATGGGCATGGAGATAATTTATCGCTACAGGAAATTAAAATGGCTTTAGGTCTTCTATGTTTGAATAGATCCGTTGTATTGTATGTTTCAGCTTGCTGAACCAGATCATTGAGGTGTATAGACATTTTTAGAAAAAACTTTGTTGCTAAAGATTGTAGGAAATAGAAGATATAAGGAATCTTTGTATATCGGTGAAGTTGATTGTCTCTTACGAACCATGGAGCGATCAGAATCATTCGTAAGCACTTGTTTTGTTCACGTTGCAATTTGAGAATAGTATTGGAGGTATGGCTCCAGGCTGGAGCCTTAAGTGATTATGGGACGAATCGTCAGCTGGTATAGAAGCACTGATTCTGATGTTTAGCTTGCTGTACCTATTAATTAGGGGGATAGAGCTGGGCGATAGGTTTCGATGCCTTTGCACACGAGGTCTTGATGTGATGGTTAAAAGTTAGTTTTTTGTCCAGCACGACTTCGAGATATTTGTCTTTTATCTACCAAGGAATTTTGGTATTGAGCAGGAAGACGTACCATACAGGAGATATCGATCTTCTAGTGAAGAGTATGGCTGAGCTCTTTTGGGGATTTACTTGTAATCTCCATTTGGAGAACCATTGCTCTAGCCTGTGGAGGTTTTCTTGAAGTTTTTTGGTAACAAGGCGTGGCCGAAGAGATCTGGCTAATATTGCTGTATCGGCCACATAGAGGGCCATGATGACATTGGATTGTGTGGAATATCTGACATATATATTGAAAACAGTATCGGAGCCAGTTAGGAACCCTGTGGAACTCTAGCTAGGATATGGCGTTGAGTTGAAATCATCCCATTTATCTTGACTTGCATGCGTCTATCCAGAAGATAAGATTTAATTAGATGCATTATTTTCAATGAGATGCCAGCTGAAATAAGTTTGTGAAGCAATCCAAAGTGCCATAGCTTGTCAAAAGCCTTGGCTAAGTCAAGAAAGACAGCTCCAATATATTAATGTCAGTTGTAGCTGGTAGTAATTACTTGACCAATCTGAGGATTTGTTGAGGTGTTGCCGAAAACCAAATTGTTCTTTTGGAAGAATGTTTAGTTTATTTACTGAAGCTTGAAGCCTGGAAAGGATGATTTTCTCTGCAATCTTACCCAAGTTAGAGATGTGGCTAATGGGACGATAATTTTCAGGCAGGTGTGGGTCCTTCCCTGGTTTATGTATTGGGATTACGTCTGCAAGTTTCCAGGTGAATGGAAAGTAATGAAGGCTTAAGATTGCGTTTATTATATTGGTCAGGTGCACTATAGCTTTTCTGGGAAGCAACTTGATCAATTTGTTTGTGATGCCATCCTGACCAAGAGCATTTTTATTCTTTATGATATAAATTTCCCCTGGTGATGTGGGTGAGCTTTGGTCAGCACATGTATTAGGGAGTTTTAATGAGTATCTGACTTGTCTCTGAATTTTATACAAAGTGGTTGAAGTTTTCATATGCTGGCTTGCACTGCTTTTCTAAACTTTTAGCTATGGCTTCTGCCTTTTCTTCGTCTGTATGAACTAGGTCTGAATGTAGAAGGGGAAAGGTAGTCCCCAAATGGAATGATCAGTAGGTGAGATAGAGGCTAACTTTTCTTCCCACAATTGATCTCTGTAAGTTTTGAGTTCATCTCTCACTGCACCATTTAGTCTGTTAAGAACTTTTTTTATCTTGTGGCACGTGGATATCGTGTAATCTTTTTCTTGCTTTGTTGTTTCCCCCCGATCATGATCATAATGTTCTAGCAGACGATCGGGCTTATGGACAGTTGTGTAGGGGGTGGCTGCCATTATAGCTGAGTTAATTTGTTGGGCGAGGCTTGTGACTGCGGTTTCAACATCTTCTGAACTTATGAGGAACAGGTCCAATGTAGTCCTGGAGTACTTTTGACAATTTTCCCCAAGATATGAATGAGTGAGGAGACAGGAGTTCTTGTTTTCCCAGCTGGATCAGAATTGGGTGATGATCGTATAACAATCATTCAATGATTTTAGGCCGTACTGAAATTTAACCTTTTGCAGGATAGCTATATCCAGGATGTCAGCAGTGCCAAACGTACTGAGATGATATGGTTCGGTGGGGCCTATGTCCACAACACTATAGTTGGATCCTATGTAGTCGGAAAGAATGCAGCCATTCTTGTTGGCAGTTCTACGATTCCAGACAAGGTGCTTGGGGTTTAAGTCTCCAGTGATAATGGTGGAATCTAACGCCTGGAATGGCATTTAGATCTGAATGCAGTAGAGTTTTTAAATGTGTATTTTAGGTTGCGTAGATTTTAAGTCTGCCAGCAAAGCTACTGCATACTTCTATGCCTGTGGCCTCAAGGTTAGTTAGTGGTTGGAGGGGTATTTACAGAATGATGTTTGATATAATCTTTAATGAAGATGGTAGTGCTGCTGCCTCTGTAATTTTGCCTGTCGGTTCTGTATAGTAATACCACTAATTTTAGGGCTATCTGAGGGTCTTAGATGTGTCTCACTTATTAGAATAATATCTGTTGGAGCTCTAGAATTTTGTTTCCAAGGCTATTTGCATTCCATGCAACGATCTGTAGAGAGGCTGGAATTTGTTTGTTTTTATTCATCTATAAATGCTGTGAGGATGTATTGTGTTTCATGTAGGAATTCTTTCTTGGTGGTTACGGAAGGTTTAGACATGCTTAAATCTTGTAGCATGTTTGCTAGAGAGGCAGTAAAAACAGCAGTCAGGTTTGTTGGTGCTGCTGGCTGATTCTATTCTTGTGTTGACTTGTTGGAACGGCCACATCTGCATAAGTTCTTGTCTGCCGTTGGTGATATCTTTTCTTGAAGGCCTCTGAGTGTGGCTGAGGAGCCTCTGGTATTTATGTTGAATACATCCCCTATAATTGGCTGAGTGAGGGCCATCGCATTTGGCACATTTAGCTGGGGTGGTTTTCGGCTTAGTGCATGTGTTGGGTGAGGTGGCTCTCCCAGCACTTAAGGCATCTGAACTCTTCTCGGCACAAATTGTGAGCATGGACAAATTTCTGACATCTGTGGCATTGTCCTGTTGAAGCTTTTTCCTAAGAGGTTCAGGACTGATCTTAAGTCTACAGATCGATGTCAAGTCATAGATGTTTTTGTAGGCCTGATGGATTCAACCAAGACCAGAGGCATTGGGCTCTTGTCAGCTTTGATCATTCTATTGACCTTGGGGGGGTGGTAGGTCTTGATAGCGGAGATCAGCGGCGATTTCATCTGTAGATATGTCCTCAGAAACACCTCGAAGAACCACCTTCAGCTTTTTCTCCGAGCTCAGGGAGGTGTGATATTGTGCACCGGTGAATCTTCTGTAGTCTATTACAGTGGTGGGCTGGATCTTTATGCCGTCGTCTACATTTTTGGCTGTGTTGTATGATATTTGCAGATCAGACATGGTGGTCCTTATGAACAGTGCTTTTTTTCTGGAAAAAAGTGCTGGTACTCACCATGAAGATGTTATTACACCAACTTCCACACTTTTAACATATCCTCCAATATACCATCGTCGTCTCTAGATCGCTTCTTGCTTTTGGTATCAACTGCAGAATGACGACCTCGGAGCAGCCATGAGTCCACATATTTGCTAGGGTTGAACTGAGTGAGAGGCGGTCCTACTATCCTAATGAACATCAGTGCAGAAGTTGTCCATACAAGCAGAGATAACCTAGATGAAGTTACTATAAGATTCATCTGAGAGAAACCCTTTTCACATTCACTGGAAGATATTGCAATTGTGCCCAAAGTGTGCTTTAGAGGAAGTAGTATGTCCGGGACTTTATTTTCTTGAAGATATTCACGGAAACCACGAACTGTTTCTCTTTCATTTAAGCGAAATTTGCGTACTAACTTTTTAATTTCAGCTTCACCAAATGTCAGATGCTTCCCAAGATTTTCTGACCAATGCTTGGAATCTAAAATCTTAGCACATTCAGGCAAATCAGCATCATCTCCTTCAAGCACACGCTTTCTTTCAGACTTTTATAGAAAGCAGATGAATTTATTGCAGGACTGTCTTTCATTTTTGTGGAGCTGAAAACCTTTGAACTTCATGTTCTTCTGACTTTGAAGAGAAATACTGTAGTATACGGACCAGAATTTTCAGTTCTTTCTTCAAAAAGTTCAACTGTATTCTTTATCTTCCTGTCTGCTTTGTACAAGTCAATATCTCTCTCTTGTAAATCTAGACTTAGTTCACTAAGTTCTTGGAGAGCATCACACATAAGGCGCTAATCAATAACAAACTCGCATGACGTTATTTTTCTTAAAAGGCCGTCATAGAGAAAGCGATCTGTTTTGCTTCTTCTGCTGTCTTCTTTTGCCTCCAGAAAGTGATGGACGAGGGCTTCAAAGTCTTGCCACACTATAGAAACAGTGCGTAAGCTAGATGCAACCCAGTGAGTGTTTAAAATTCTGCCAATTTGAAGAAGTTGAAATTCTAGAGTCGCTGCATATTCCTGTAGTTCCCTAGCATTCTTAGGTGAAGCATGATAAGTCATATAACGTTTGTCCATGAAACTCTTAAAGCGATTCACTCCTACCACATTGTTCAGTTTGTCCCTAACAGACAATTCAAGGTGATGGCTAGCACATTGACAGAAAATTACAGAAACTTTTCTTGCATTAGCCTCCTTACACCATTATGCACACCAAACGACACGATTGCACATCACAAGTTACAGACAATAAATACTCCTTTAAGTAATCTTCAGATAATCCTAAACACTCAGAATGACTAATTAAAGAGTTTAGAATTCCTCTAGCAGTTACATCTGATAATTCGATCAAATGTAGGAAAAGACTCACAGGAGGAACTTGTAGTTCTTCCCGAAAGTTCAGGAAGAACTACAAGAACAATAACAATGTTGTTGTGTTACTCATATTTGTCGATTCATCAATAAGTAGCGATATATTGTTCTTGGAGTTCATCACTATATTGTCTATTAATGTTTTTCTCATTTCATTTGCGATATGGCTCACAATGTTAATACAAGCATTTGCGGAATGAAGAATATATCCTATGTCTAGGCCATTAAGTTCCTGTAAATTTATTTTGTCTTCAAAGTTGTTAAATGAGTGATTTCTCCTCTCAACTTTGTAAGCGGTTCGAAACACTTTTCCTGTTACGTCTTTGTTATGAGACAAAGCATTAACTATCGTTTGCGAGATTCTCCAAAATTACTGATTTTACCATTTGTCCACTCCGCTGAAATTTTCGTTCCCATGTGTTTATCGACGGTAAGGTTTCCGACATCACGACAACTTATGAGTAATCAAAACTGAAAATTCAATTCGTGAACATAGTACCATCTACCGGAATCTTTATAATACATTTTGCTGTCAATAAATCGCAAATTTTAAAAACGTAAGAAAAAAAGGTGCCGGTATTGCCTACCAGAAAAAAAAAGCACTGCTTACGGACGTCCATCTGTGCTTTTCACGGAAAATGATCGGGTGTACCTTCTCTTTGGGAGAGGCAGGGGAGTCCAAGATGAGACCCTCTTCATCCATTCCGTTTTCCTTGGGTGCCTCTGTGGTTGTTGTTTTGCGTTTCTTGTGCGCACGGACCTCTTCCAAGTCTGTGGGAGTGGAGACCACTAAATCAAGCTTCCCTTCCATGTGGGCGGTGTCTTTGCACTCGTCATTTTCTCTGGACAAAGAGTATAAGTTAAGGATACCAGGCCACTCGTGTACAATTTTTTTTTTTTTTAAGTTTTTTGAAAATGCTGAGCGCCTGGCCTCTATCGAGCGATTCTATGTAAGCGCCATCTTCCTTCCCGCTCATGGCGATGACGGCACTATTCCTCGCAATTGATAAAATTCCGCAGGTCTAGGGACCTGCTAGCAAAAATCCTGTAGACTGAGATGGTCTACTAGCAGGGTTTGTGAGAAAGAAAGCAATAAGTGTTATAGTGTTATGGGAAGAAACCGTGAAACTTACTTGCTTGGCTCAAAATTACTTACCTCCCTAAAACCATGCATTCACTACTGGTCCTCATCGCGGATGGGGCCCAACGCAGCCATGGACCTCATACACATTTCGAGTAGAGGGGAGACAGTAGGAATTCGAGCGGGGTTAGAGCTATTGCAATGCAAGATTCACGGAATACCGCCGTAAGTAGTATAATACAGCCCGCGGTTTCTAGCAGAAGGAAGTAAACACGTCTGTCTTCTCCAAACTCCTAAAAAACTGCTCTCTATCTCTCCATCTCCACCACTTAAAATACTAAATACTTGAACTCCTAAGATAATCTTAGGCGTTCATATATTTTTATAACGAGTTATCCCTGAACAAAATGACTGGTTATTGATTCCCCCCTTTCATAAACCCTGCAAACAGGTCGCCTACGATTAGCTCTTTGCTGTTAGTATAAAACTGTATTTCATTACCACTGTGTAAATTGTGTGTGTCATGGCATCTGTTAATTTACATATTTAGATACGAAGAAAGTAGTTACCGCGTGGCTCTAATATTCATTGTTAATGAAAGAGTGGCTAGGAATATAACTAATGTGGACGTGAAATAAATAATAATAACAAAAAACGTAAATGAATGAAATATTTCTCATGATAGCTCTACATCTCTCCCTGTCCTTTATCACGTTATATTTGGCTTAATGACACAATGATGTAATTAGTCAAAATGACAGTTGAAAAAAACTGCTAAAAATTTAACATAGCATGTCTAACTATTATTGCCATACCTCCTGTTTTCTCTTGTAACTTTCTTTAACAATTTTTCTCCTTAGTCCTTCATTTATGTTAAATAGAAATTGATGACGCCATTGTTCATATCAATGCGAGAGTAATCATTCATGTCACAATATTCAGTATTTTTTTGTGTGTGTGTGGGGGGGGGATTGCCAGCTTTTCAGATTAAAAGTAACTCCTTAACATATTTTCAAAATTTGAAAATTGATAAATACGAAACGGAACCTAGTCATGATTATTCTTACGATTTTAGGACTATGGTAGAGTCCGCTATAATTGAACCTACAAAATATTACTTATAAATTATAATATGAATTATAAATTAAATTCTAAATTAACGAAGAAATTTAAAAGGATAGAAACTGTGTTTGCTTACTGAATTAAAACAGCAATTAATTGAGGAACCAGGTGAAGAATTGTAAAACTGTATTTTGTATAACAGGGTACTGCATCACTTTAAGAAAGAACCCTTCATGTTTATTTTAAATGCTCAGGTGGATTAATGCCAACATTTGTTGTATGATTATTTCTGACATCACATGGTATGCTGTCCACATTAACTTTTTTGTAGTAGTAGTATATGCAGAATTATCCGTGTCCTTGTGCTGCTGTCTGCTTTTCATTAGTTGAGACGTTCGCCACATGCTTATGACGTATTCATCATTCCCTTTCTGTCACGTGTATTGGATTTTTCATTTCAGGCTACATTTTGCTCGCAATCAGAATTACAATCTCGGATTTCTGTGAACTTCATTAATTCTGGCAGACTACCAAGGGAGGATGCGAGTCAGTTTTCACAAGCTAATTGAACAAAAGAAACAACGCAAGGGAAAGAAAGCAGATGAAAGCGAATATGTTGAAGTTACAGCAGACTTTCTATGGAATAAGTTAATAAGTTACAGGTAATAAAATTAGGAAACAGATGCGATAAATATTTTAAATTTGTAGCACCTATAGTATTCTAAAATTATACCTTTTTGTATCTTATCTTCTGAGACATCGCATTAAGATTATTCTAAAAATCGACATGTCTCTTTCTTGCGAACATCGTAAATTTTAAATAGTATAGTACAATTGTAATCCGAAAATAATTATCAAGTTTAGTGCAATATTTAGAACTAGATCTTGATGCATATCAGAATAGAAGAGAATACCGCGTGGGATCTAGGTCGGTTCTGTGTGATGAAACGCCTGAATTTCACAGGCAAAATTTTGTTAACCTTTTTGATGACAAGTTAACCACCTCTAACGTTTTCTGGTTTTGAATCTCACCTATCGCGATTCAAAAGTTAATCGAACCATAAAACGAGATTCACCGCAATCCATACGAGATTCTAACCCAGGGCATACAAGCAAAGAGTTGGGTTAGGTCTTTTAGTCGAAATAAGCAGCATGGCTATGCAGCTATACTGTGTATTCTCCGGCCGGTTTGCCTGTTTTGAGGGAGAAACAAACCGAGCTTCTGGAATATAAAACCCTGCCACAACTGTATTACCACACCTTTAGCTGAAAAACATTTCTTTTAAACTCCAGCAAGTCATAGAATTCGAAACTCAGATCTGTCCTACTGGAAGCGCACAAATGTTGCGCTGCAGAAGCACTCTAGGATACGTTGTTGCGTGCGTAAGCACACACACCAGTGAGTTAACATTGAAATTTATGATTGTCTTTTTGCAATTAAAATGAAAATTCGAATTATTTTATTTTTCAAATATTGATAGCTGTAAAAGAATTTTAAGTGATTCAGATATCTGTTGGTATAAAATTTGCAGTTTTTCTGTTTTTTGATTAGAACAAATCGATTTCACTCTCTCTACTCGCAGTATAATAACATCGACGTAACATCATGAGCACCTTTTTAAATTGAAATCTAGCAACCTACGTATTATTGATGCATTTGTTTATCGTGAGACTCGTTTCTCTTATAAATGTCGAGGAACTAAATATGAGATTTTAAAAATACATTCTTCATTTCCAGCCATTCATTTTAAACTTGTATTTTCTAATTTGAAAATTAAAAAAAAAAAATGCGAATGAAGTAATCATGAATACAGCAAAAAATAAAATAAGAAAAAAAAATTCGTGTGACACACTTCTTTAAATAACTTTACCATCGAAGTTGTATAGTTTATCGTGCTTGATGATGCTGTTGCAATTTTAACTCTCCTGGAGTTAAATTTTAACTCTTTTAACAATTTTAACTCTCATCGAGGGAAAGAAAAAGAGGTTTGTACCATTAACAATTATTATTATACAGTGAACATTATGAAAGAAGTATGCAAATGCTATAGGAGTCCATAAACATCACACTCGTTTGCCTGCCACGTATCTCCCTTACTGAAGAATAAACTCATTCACACTTTTAGCATTCACGACATATTCAGGCAATTATTCCACTCATCCAACACTCTCCACTTCTAAGGAGAGCCTCTACGGATGGATATAGCTTAAATGTCTCCGTCAAATCACCCTCCCCCCCGATTCGCCTTCATCTGTCAAACTGTGCAGATTACATGCACGTTTAGAAACCTTTAAGGAATATTTAATAAACTTTGTGTTTCTAAAACAATTAGCTAAGTAAACAGATGTCGTTTACTTTCTCGATGTTACTTCCCAAAGGGGGAGGTAAGAAATCTGCAGAACTTTTCTGTAGTGTTATAGTGTGGCTCTCTCAATCTGGTAAGTTTTTTTTATTATTATTCGTTTTCAGTAGTTTTTCTTTTTTAATTTAAAAGACATACCCAGGCCCGTTCCGTGCCGGGGTGCAATGAACCCGGGCGCCACAATTTAGGGGCGGTATAATGGAACGCATTCATAAAAAATAGGGAATAAATAATACACTGAAATGTTTGTACATATTTGTCACCTTCGAATGTAAGAGATTTAAGTGAGGGGCTGAGTCGCTGGGTAGTTAAATAAATGGTACGAGCTTCAACACAACTTACTTTAATCACTGCTCTCAGCACACTGAACAAACATTCTAGGAGTAAAATAGAGAATGCGCAGTGGGTGCATGTAATAATGGCTGCATACAATAAAAAATAAATATTTTATGCTTAATACATAATGGAATGGGATTTCTTGTTTTCGTAATGAAAACAAATATACGGGACATATTTATTCCAAATTATGTGAGTAAGCTTCTTCTGCATTTTTTCGTCTTACTTAACCGAAAATGGCCTAAAGCAATCGCAGAACACTTATGTTCTGCGAACTGGTTACAAGTGTTCCGCAGGTGAAAGATGTCACATGACACAGTTCCGAGTGTAATTGGCTACTCTGAACCAACAACTGAAGACTGCTATGCGCGTTGACTTCTAAACCAATAGAATATCGTTTATCGGTTATGTGTTTGCACAATATATTATATCTACGCACTGTTTTTTGCACAGAGAATGCCTAGTTTCAAAAACATTACCGACAATATTAAAACCTGTACTAGACCAAGTTGTAAATAAATATGGTAAATTACATCAAGGCAAGACCTTTAAAAGCAGGCCTTTTTTTTTTATTTTTTTTTTAAACAACAACTTTGCATATCTATGGAAGCCAAGTACCAATCTTTGCTTTTGCACACTTAAATAAAATTGTTATCCAGGGGTAAAGTGCTATTCCGAATTTTATAACTTAAGAATGAATTATTGGCCTTTTATTCAAAATGAAGGTACAAATGCTTTTGTAAAATCTCTTCAAAATGATATTTAGTGTGCTAAAATGGCATATTTGGCCGCTATTTTTAATTACTTAAAGAGCGTTAATACAAGTATCCAAGGGAAAAATGAAAATATTTTAACATCCACTGATCAACTGTCAGCTTTTCAGAAAAAAATCTCTCTTTGGAAAAACCGCATATCAGAAAAAACACAGTAGATATTAGGGTGACCAGATTAAAAATTTGGTTTTGGGGTATCATACGTAGATTTTGGGGTATTCATGGTAAGGATTTGGGGTATTCATGGTAAGGATTTGGGGTATTCATTATTGGCCTTGGGGATAATCGCACTATCAAACATAAAGAACGAACAATTATAATAAGATTATTTTATTTCTATATTTGTAGATTTTCACAATATACAAATGCATGAAACACAGAGTTGGTCAAATTTTGGTATCAAATCCAAGGTTTTAAACAAAATTTAAATATTTTATTTTGGCAGTTTTGAATACTAATGTAAACTTTTTAGAAATATTCTCATGATATGCTTTGCATAATCATTTACAATATAAATTCAGTAAACCTGATTTATTTTATCAAAAGAGAAGTATTTACCTAACAATATTTTTTATTCGAGCGAATTTCTTTTAGCAATTTTTCATTTTTTAATACAACTGCATAAAATTCTTTGCATGACATATTGTAATTGGTTTTCACCAGAAAATCTCCCTCAACAGTTTTTAGGTCTAATCTGTTCCTGTCCTTTTTCCAAGAGTTGAACATTAAGCTAAATACTCGCTCACTCATTGCATTTGAGTGAGGCAAAGCAAAAAAAAATTAATAATTTTTTCAATATTAGGTACATCGTATGCATTTAAAAATTTTATCCCAATATCTGTGAGATTATTGAGTTCTTTTGTGTCAATATTTTTATGGAACGATTTTAACAGGACGTACTCTTCATATAGCAAATCAATATTAATATTGGAAATTTTAAATAAATCTATAACGTTTAAGATTAGATCAAAATATGCCACTTCATGTAATTTGAATATACTAAGATACTCATACTTATTATTTTCAAAACTAAACTTTTTTTCAATATAATGAATTAAAGTTTTCAGACAATCGTCTGCCCTTTTCTTAAACAAATTTATCTCTACTGGTTTGCGACAAGATTTCAATTTTTGTATAGCAATGAATCCATAAAAATGATCATTTAATTTAGAAAGTAGATAGTTTCTTAGATTGGCCATTAGGTTAAATAATTATAATTGGACCATCCTGCTCTAGATTACAAATTACGTTTTGGACACAGGTTGCTGCATTTGAAAAGAAAAAAAGGTAGACTTCAGCTAATTCGTTCAAAAAAAAAAAATCTTGTAAAATAGGTGGACATCTTTCCAAAGATAGAAAATAGTTTTTCACTGGCTCAAAATTTTTGTTTAGCCTATCTACTGCTGGAAGGAGTGACAACCATCTTAATTAAAACTTTATTAAATTTCTTTAATTCTGTAAATACACTCTGATTAATACCAAAATGTATATTAGCATTATCACAGCAAAAACTAACAACGTTCTCAGGATTTAAATTCAGTTCCTTCAACTTTTGAAGTAAGCAAAGTGAAATATCCTTTGATGTTTCTGACTGGCTGTTAAAGAAACTCAAAAGTTTTGTTTGAACTCCTCCACTAGATTTAGAAAAATATCTACACATTAAAGGAAACATTTTAATGTTTCCTTTATTTGATGAATCTGTTGCAATTGAAAATGGCCGATTTTCGAAATTCTACTGTAAATACACAGTCTTTTGCTAAAACATTTGTTATTATTTTAGATATTTTTGTTCGCGCGCATGTCAATTGAGAAGCGATTTTTGAATCACTAAATGTTTTGAATAATGAACTTATGCAATCCGATGATCGATAGCTATGCGCATGTTTCACTGTGTGATAGGCAAACGTAGCTTCGGGGGCAACAGTCTTTTGTTCTTCAGTCGAAACTAACGACGATGTCGAGGAAATAAAAAAATGAATTTAAAGTTGGATTATTAGCTAATATTTTCCCTTTTTTATGCTTATTACTTAGCATATGCTTTTTTAAGGTCATAAAAACCTCCATTTATTATGGAAAACCACAATTGCATCATAAACATTTCGCTTTACCAACAGTTCTTCCTTGAATCACCCAGGCGTAAGTTTTCTGCCACCACTCCTAGTTGAAATAATTCTGATGTTTTATCTTCTTTTTTTTCTCTTGCTTTAACCTCTGTATTTCTTCTTCTTCCGTATTTGATGACGACGAAGAGGATATTCTGTGAAAAGGGTTAAAGTAGTATTTATAGAATTTATTGCCTTACGTTAATACAATGAAATAAAAAAGATCTCAAGTAGTGACCGCGGGAGCCCGTACTCTCCCTCGTGTTGGGCCTGTGAGAGGTGCTGAGTATTACAAAGTAAGCATAATATGAATATCCTATAACGATCTATATAAGTAGGATACAAAGTTGCTTTTCGAGTCTTTGAGAATGCATTTCAACAAAATATTTTCCTGCAGATAATTTTCTTATATAATATAATCACCTAAACTTGGTATTATATGATTTGTACTTCTATAATGAGTACTTCTGGCCACCCTAGTACAGTGCTTCCCAAACTGTGGGCCGCGACCCCCTTTTGGGCCGTAGGTTTTGTTGAGGGGGGGGGCCGTGAAATAATGAAAAGAAACTTAAAATGTTTTAAGACTAAGTTGATTTTTTTATCTTAAAAGAAACGTATTTAATATTTATTTATTATTTCTTTTCTGTTATTTTTTATATTTTAATGGAAAAAAATCGCATATTGTTGCGGGTTCACAAATTTTGCTTCCTGCGTATTTCGGCTCTTAATGAATATTAGTAAATATGCTTATTCATGTAAGTTTCATTTCAAAGCACAAATCTGAGAATTGCGTTTCAAATATTTCACGTGATATTGACTTTTTGTGTAGCAATATTGAAACACATCCATCACATTAAATTGTTATTATACTTCTTTTATGTTTTTAATTCTTTCTTTATTACTAATCGTTTTATGTTTCATGTGCTTGTACTGCAAATGTACAATAACAATATATCTATATAAAAACATGAGATAATGTACCATGTCAAATGTGTATGTAAGATGCTAAAAATGTAATATTTGCATTTGATTTTTGCAATATTCGCTGTGTATGTTTTGTATTGAATATAAATACAATAAACATAATATATGAAAATACGAAATAGTTAATAATATCCATAATCATAGTACAGAGTTGATGAAATATTTTAATTTTTCCAAAGGGGGACCTTGGCATCCAGAAGTTTGGGAAGCACTGCCCTAGTAGATATGTTTCCTTTGCTCCATAATAAAAATGTCGAGGTAATTATTTCCGTTATAGCAGAACATTTAGCAATATTGGAAGAAAAGATTTCAAGTTGCTTTCCTTCCTTAAATCCACGCAATTATGACTGGATACGAAATCCATTTGGCACAGTCCAACATCGAGTTGTGAATTTTCGTTCCAAGAAGAAGAACAATTAGTTACCTTGTCAACGGATCCTACTCTAAAAATGAATTCTCAGAAATAACTCTTCAGAAATTTTGGATTTTTGTCCAAGCCCGAATACCCAGCTCTCTCCATAAGAGCATGGAAAATTTTGTTACAGTTTTCAACATCATATTTGTGTGAGCTCGGTTGCTCAATATTAACCAATATAAAAAGTAAAAAGCATGAAAGACTTATTAATATAGACAAACAGATAGGGTAGCTATATCACATATTAGACCTGATAATGCGGAAATTTGTAAAAGTCGACGAGTTCAAGTATCGCATTAAAATAAATTCCATTTTTATAAAAGGCAAGTCCATGCATATTTTTATTGTTACTTTTATGACCCTAATGCTTTTGATGTTCCCCAAATTTTCTTTTAATTAAAAGTGTTCGTGACTTCGAAAAGGTTAAGACCCACTAGCCTAGAGTATAGAGTTGTGTTTCTCGAAAATAGTTAATAATATACATAATCATAGTACAGAGTTGATGATTTTTAGTAAATATCTAGGTTAGTATTAAAGACGGTAAGCTTTAATATTAATTTATAAAGTTATTATATTTATAATAATATTTAATATAATATGAAGTATTGAAAATGGTATAGAAGTATTACAAAATTAAAAAAAAAATTTGAAAATTATAGGTCTGATGATGAATTTCAAAATGTTTTATGCGAAGCAAGAGAATTAGCAAAAGAAATAGAAACTGATACTACGTTTCCTCCTCTGGCAGTAATTCGACGACGTAAAAAGAAAAAAAAAAGTTGATTATGAAAGCGCAGATGATTCTCTTCAAGAGCCAGAAACGAATTTTTAAATCAATTCTTTTTCGTCATTTTGGACACAACTTTAAATTCTTTAAATGAAAGATTTGAACTGTTGAAATTACATAACAATAATTTTGGCTTTCTTTGTGCCATCCCCCAGTTTATCAAACATTCCGAAAGAAACAAGAAAGAAATATTGTCTAGATCTACAAAATAAATTATGTAATGACGCCAGAAAAGAAACTGATGTAAATCCCCTAGATTTATGCGATGAATTAGATACTATTAAAGATTATTTAAAACCACAAATGACATGTTTAGATATTTTGCAATTTATATTTGAAAATAATTTAACAACGTTATTTTCGAATTTGGTGATAGCGTTACGTTTTTTTTTTTTTTTTAGCAATACCATTTAATAGTTGCTTCTGGAGAAAGATCCTTTTCAAAATTAAAATTAATAAAAAAATCACTTACGATCGAGTATGTCACAAGAAAGATTAAAAAAATGTATAGAAAATGAAATATGTAGCAATTTATATTTAGAAGATATCATAAAAGATTTTCTGTAATGGAAGCCAGAAGAACATCTCTGTAGGAAACAGGGGGATCGTGTATAGGCACTGCGGAACTGCACACTCCCATTTTTTCTCGATATATATACATATATTTATTAATTTATTTATATTTGCTTGTAATATTTAATTTTATCATAAACAATCCCATACAATTCTCTTGTTTTGTATAAAAAATAATAAAAATCCATCTTGTAGGACTAAGGAGGGCGAAGGACGCTAGCAGCACTGTGTTTACCACAGTGTCATATTGCTATGCGTGCAAGCGTATGTACGCCATAGTGAGATGCAATTAGCGTAATTGCATCTCATTACGCTATTAGCGTAATGCGGCACCGTCCGTCGCGCAGTTCCACTGTTGTTTATATGCAGTTTGCGCCAGTAGTAGTGTCCGTAGTGCTTATCGTGTTTACCACTTCTCTTAAATTATTTGGACATTACAATTAAATTCTTTAATTGTGATGTCCAAAAATTGTAAACCCATTCCTTTAATTACAATTAAAGGAATGGATTTTATTTTTAAGTAATTTTGAATTATATTAAACTGTATAATTTTATCGATAATAAACAATATTTTTTCATGAAACAAAACAAGAAGAATATATTTTATTTTTAAGTAATTTTGAATTATACCAAAGTGTATAATTTTATTGATAAATAATATTTTTTCGTGTTTAATTTTTTTTTTAATTTTTACCATAATTTTGATATTTTATCCAAACACGTATACACACTGTAAGTATGTATATTTCGAAAGTTGCAGCACCCCCACGATTTCAAGCCACGAGCCGCTACTGGAATAGACTTTACCCCTTCCCCCCATCAAAAGAGTATCTGCGCTGAAATAACGGATTATATCGCTCTGTGGACAATTACTGACTAGAGCAGTATTTTACCTTAGCTAACGAATTGTAAATTATTTGATATATTTTCTTGTTCATTCATTAAAAAAAGCTTGAATGAAAGTTTATATAAAAATGCGTTCCTGAAACAAGAAGCCTTCAGAAAAAAGAAAAAAAAAATCAGCTAACGCCTTTTTATTCCCGTATATATAGGGAGTAGGCGAGACCGTTTTTAGCCCTATCTAACAAGAAGCCTTACATATTTTCATTTCGGGAACGCTACCTTATGTTGTCTGTTGCTTTATATTATTCTCACCACATACCAAGATTTTAACTTCGGATCTATTTTATTAGCAGTATTTTCCTCTTCATTTTGTGATAAGTTGTAAGCTAGAAATTAACAGTAATAATTCAAACAATTCTAGATAAGTCAGAAGTATTGTTTCAGATTGTTATAAAGCTTGCCGAAATCCATTAGCTTCGAAGTTTGAACCCATGAACTTTCTTCGCCATCCCATTTTCTTTTTTTCTTATTTTCTTTCTTTTTTTTTTTTTTTTTTAATAAAATTTCTGGACATGACTTAATTATCTTTCCTCCTGACAGCCGTGAACTGTATGATCTCTAACGATAGATGGCGTATGTGAGAGTAGAAACGAATAATCCATTACATTTAAATTTATTTATGGTAAAACTTCTTATCGTTGCAAATGTACTATGACGCTAATTGCAAGGAGGTGATAAAATAGTAAACTTATATAATCATTAGATGACATTGGAATTATTTTAAACTGTTACGCATGAATAGGAAACCAACAAAAAATCGTAATGCAGGATAATGGTCGATTGGTAGCGCCTCTGCTACTAATGGCTCAGTTAAGTAAGTTTGAGCGTGGTTAGTAGTTGGAAGGGATCCAGTCGTTCGATGCTGTTGGCGCACTCATCCATCGATGAGTCTTTGGACTCCCTGGAGGTGTCTAATAATAATTGTCATGTGTGAATTTAATGTCAATCACGTGACACTTAAGGATGAAAGTAGCGAAGTGAATAGTTGGCGTTTTTTTCTTATTTCCTGGCCATCCCCTCGTTTTAATAAAAATGTCAATTTTGTCCCGTTTTTAATAACAACTATAAATATACTTTAATATTGGTCAATCATAAATTATTATTCATAACCTATAATCGTATATCAATATCATGGATACGATTAATTTGTATAACCATGGAGTCGCATTGTTCGATACTAAATATCGATATCTGCAGTGATTTATTCAGTGAAAATAAAAACTACATGTTGGCAACACTTGCACGTCTCAGACGCGATGTCTGTTCTGCTGTAGCGTTAGTTTTTGTTTTGCCTGTATGCTAACCGGTGGCTTTTTTTTTTTTTAAAGTTTTTTTAAAGTTTTAAGTCTCTCCTTGCAATGCCAAAGAGGCGAAACTGCAGTTTTAATGACGATCTCCAAAAAGGATTCAAATTCATTAAACTGGTCAAGCAGAATGGAAAGAAATACAGACAGCTTGAACGAGGAACTCATCACACGCACAGAAACAGAAGAAACTCGTGTATTCAATCAGTAAACCCTCATAAAATCTATAACTGTGAGGCAGTTAGATACATGGAATAAAGAAAACATTCATGTATCTGATAGATGTGTACAGATTTTTTCTGAAATGAGCGAAAAACGCCTAGACTTTTAAGGCTTGTAATATTGTCGAGTTTATTCTTTGTCTTCCAGGAAGTACAGCACCTGTTGAGAGAATATTTTCTGTTATGAACAGTATGTGGTCAAAGAAGAAATCTAGATGAAGTGTTGCGACAATGAGGACTATGTTAGTTGTAAGACAAAATTCTTTCAGGAGTGTGAGAAGTTTTATGATAAGATGTTGAAAGATCGAAATTTGCTGCGTAAGATCACTTCATCGGAGAAATATTCTCCAATGAAGATCTGTTGGGTTCTGTCACTGAAGAATAATGGTAAGCTCAATATGTTTATGTAATAAAACTTTTTTTTTATCATCTTCCATGAATACAGAATATTACATAACCTCCGTCTCGTTTTTGTTATCCCAATGTCCCGTTTTTGTCTTAATGAAATATGGTCAGCCTATATTTGGCTGATTTGTAAGAGTGTAGAAAATTGCCAAAGTAAATCAAATTAAACATTACAAATCAAGTATTTAACAAGTATGAAATTAGGAGTTCCGCAGTTATATATATATATATATATATATATATATATATATATATATATATATATATATATATATATATATATATATATATATATATATAAGACCGTTGAGAAGAGTTATTTCAAAATAAATAAATAAAATATAATGAGGGAAACGCACACATTTGGAGAAAGCATTCGTAAAACAGGATGGAGAGAGGCGGGGTACGATTTAGTAGTTTAGCACAGGGAATCTTAAGTGAAAAAAATTACTCAAGGAAATAAAGGGTAATTAGACGGACCAGTGCAGGGGTTCTGAACAAAATTCCTGGGTATGGCCCTCCGGACTTCACCGAAATACCGACATTGCCATGTATATCAGTTCCATTGGGTAGCAGTGGACTGAAAATGACTGAAAAGAAGAAGACAGACCATAATCTTTCAAGTTAAATTCTACTAATACTCGGAAAGGAACATATTTTAACAAGAAGATTTTAAAATATGTTACCTGGAGTGAAGGAAGATATGGATCTAAAAGATGCTGTTTAAAAGGAAAAGAATTGTGAAATGTTGACATCGGAAATGAATGATTTAAATCTGCTCTTTTTCACTGAGCCGAGCTCTATCTTAGGGGCGGGATGAAAAAAATTCATGAAGAAGTTACCACAGACACATAAGGAGTGCGTTTTTACTATTGATTAAGTAACGTATGCTGTTGCCTTCAACGAGTTATAAACGAAGAGAATTTTAGTGGTTTTATGAATGAATAAATGCTTTTCTTTCATTGGCAGAACTGCTGAATTGAGAAATCTTAAATACTGCCAGTACAAGCGCTTCAAGAAGTCTAGCAAAATATTATAGCGTTATCCACCCCCCCCCCCCTCGTCCCCATAAAAGCACTGATGGATTCAACGAAAGTTTCATGTGGTAGAGGATGTAATTTTGTCCCGCGGTTGATTAATATCTGTCGATATACGAATGATTTTTTATGTGAGTTCGCCCCCTCTCCAAGAAAGGCTATAAACGTATAGCACATTAATGTGCAATGGGTCAGATTATCCAGAAGCCGGGTTCTAGAGACCAAACGGAGTATTTCTTCAATTCAATTCAATCTACTTCGCGCCTCCAATGATGAGCAAGCTTTGTTCATTACCATGTGGCGAACATTGTCTAATAACTGAAGATTCGCGAACATCCACACCGCTTTTGTGATATTGGAACCCACATCATGCAGGTTGGAGAGCGGATACGCCATTCACTTCGCCAACCGGACCGACACATGTAAATAATAACATTATTAGCTAGCAATTGAACATTGAGTAATGTGTAGTAACTGAACAGTAATGAATGAACAAATGAATCGCAGTATTCAATAGTTATGTATCATAACTAGTGTAATTATTGTCCTCGCGGTTAGCCTAGTGGCTATGCGCCTCGCAACCATATGCCTGGGGAAGGAGTATCCTAGGTTCGATTCCCGTCGACGACGTGAACAGCTTAAGAATCTTCCTCGGCCATAGCCAAGTTAGCCGGTCTTGGGCGTGGACAGCAGGATTTTTTCCGCCAGTTTATCTGGGGTTTTTCATCCCTCAAGCAGGAAAACCAGTCCAGTGAACACACACACACGGATTACAGTCAGGAATACTGACCCAGCCATAGGTCTGATTCGTCAGCTATGCCGGTTCCTGAGCCCGGATAAAATTTGGGGGACTAAGATGGTGCCGTAAAGTGGACTCACGGCCGTGTATCATCATACGATTAGTAGTAGTGTAATTATTTATTTATATGGAGTTTCCTCCATTTTCTCTCCCGTCCCTATTGGGGCGAGTTGAGTCACCCTCATGGGGGGTTAAGTATTTATGGCTGTCGATCTGTGTGTGCTCAACGGGCCGGTTTGCCTGCTTGTGGGATGAAAAACCCCAGATAAACTGGGGGAAAAATCACTGCTGTCCACGCCCAGGACCGGCTAACTTGGCTATGGCTGAGGAAGATCCTTAAGCTCCTCACGTTGGCGACGGGAATCGAATCCAGGACACTCCTTCCCCAGGCATACGGTTGCGAAGCGCAAAGCTTCGCTAACACTAGGCTACCCGCGCTGACATTAGTGTAATTAATTAGGACATTAGGACAATTAATGATGATTAATATACGTGTATGTCGTTTGCTCTGTTAAAAGGTTATTTAGAGTTATGGCTGACGCATCTAAGGTAACGAGGTCCCTACATTATATCTGTTAATTGTGTGTTCTTCAGGCCGTTGTGTTTATTTTGCGGGATAAAAATCCCAAGTTTCGTGGAATAAAAACTTTCCACCACCATGTGAGAATGGATAACATCCCCCCGATAAAGGTTCTTTGGTCCTAAATGGATTCGAACCTGGGTCTTTACAGTCGAAGGGCATAGTCGATATCTTCAGAACCATAATTAATTTCCGAACTTCATAGGTTCTGCTGTTGAATGGGTTGGTTCTGTTGTGTGCGTTAGAGCGAGATAAAGGGGGTGGGTGGGAAAGAAGATAGTGAAAAGCTGTAAATGTGAAATGACGCAAAAATGTTGGGAGGAGGATGTGATATCACGAGATTGATCTTCGGCTCTCACTCTGGCGATTAATCGGTATTAGTCCGATCTGCCAGCCGCTGTTATACTATTAGAGTTGCTAATGCTGCTTATATTACCTGATACTATTATATTCACTCACGTGCTGCTGTTGATCGATTTGGATTCAGCATTGACCGTTGTCTGGGGGATCTTCGTTTTTTATTGAATTTTTTTCATCACTTTACATTTTAAATATTTTACACCAAAATTATACATTTATTATTATGGGCAATTCCAAGAAGTCCTTAGCCTCATCGAGGGAATCCCTAAACATCACGTTAAGAACTATTCAGCATTCGCACAGTATCTGACATACTTTGCTTTGAACTCATTCACAGTCATGGCACCCACAACAGACTCTGGCAGCTTGTTTCACTCATTCACCACTCTCCAAGCAAAAAAACCTAGTTCTAACATTCTTGCTAACTACACTCTTGTTCAGGTTTGCGGATGAATGTCTGGTTTCCCATCTTAGTTGCAGTACTTCGGTAGCGCAATCAGGTGTTGCACTTTCGGATTGAATGTGCCATTTGATCGGAAAGACTTTTCTTAAAATCCTGTGTAGCGCCCGAAGAATCTTTTGAAGGACTTTTCAACTAAAGGTGAATTAGTCGTCTTAAGTATATCGAGGCTTTTTCTCCAACGGGAAACTCGAAGATTTTTTCATAACGAGAAAACTCCCACAACTAAATTGGCAGACTTGGCTTACGGCTTCATTTTCTTTAACGTAACAAAGACATTATTTTTAATTCCAGGTAAAAGTACTTAAATAGATCTGATAGACTTGCATATTATATTTATCATTGTTTTTATTAAATATTTTTTGAGTCCCGAAGGATTTTCAGATTTTTGAACTTATAGGACGGTTAGGCTTGTCGTGACATTTTCCTTCAGGCTTAAGTTTTTTTTTTTTTAATGCTATTGTAAGCATTAAAAAAATGGAAGTGAATATACAGTAATTGTGCAATCGAAAAGAAAGCAGGATTGAAAGGGATCTACGGCTCATTGTGATTATAGACAAATATGAAGACGGATATTTGTCCAGAGACTTGAGCCATAACTGAGCAGTTGATTTAAGACGTGTTAGGATTGAGGGAAGGAGGAACTTGCCAGACTGTAATGGGAATGTTATTTTCTTATTCCCTCCACATGCAACGTTTCTGCAGATACTGAGAAAGCACTTGCAAGCTGTACATCTTTATTTTTTCCCATGTTTAAGGAAAAATAAATATTAATTGGATCTTGGTTCATAATTCACAGATATCTTCTTCTTCTTCTTTTCCGTCTAAGACGGGTTGAGTCTTCTCTTGAGCAGTATCTTCCAGTCTTCTCTATTCCTTGCTGTTCGAAAAAGTTCCTTATATGTTCTGCATCCCGAGATGTTCTTTATTAATTTCAGCCAGGTAATTCTTGGTCTTCCGGGTCTTCTTTTTTCAGTTGGAAAAGTATTGATTAGGACGTTAGGAAGTCTGTCTGCGTCCATGCGTACAGTGGGTCCAAACCATCTCAGTTTTTGTTTTCTAATTTTTTCTATTGTCTTTTTATACAACAGTTCTTGTCTGACTGTGATGCTTGTTTTCTTTTCTATCCAACTTGTTCTATTTATTTTTCTTAAGCATTTCATTTCAAATGCCAGCAGTTTTTTTCTCCTCTCTTATTTTAACTGTCCATCCTTCTGCTCCATAGATGATTGTCTGTATAATTATTGCTTCATATAATTTGATTTTGGCTTGCTTAGATATCTTGTTTGTTTTCCAGATTTTCTGTAATTTTCCCATGGTGGTCCATCCTATCGCTATTCTGTGTCTGATTGTTTTGAGTTCTGTTAGTTTTGATCCAAGGTATATGAAGTTGTCTACTTGTTCTATTTGTTCTCCGTTTAGGGTAGCTGAGATGGTAGTTCTGTTCCTCCCTATTTTCATCACTTTTGTCTTTTGTATATTTATTGTCATGGCATATGTTTTACAGGTTTCGTTTAGCTTGTTGATCAACTTTTGTAGTTCATTTGGGGTTCTTGCAAGAAGGACGAGATCATCTGCATATTTGATATTATTTATGTTTAAACCACTGACATTGATTCCAGGCTCATTGTCTATTGCCTTCTTTACAGCTTCTTCTAGATATATGTTGAATAGGCATGGGGATAATGGGCATCCTTGCATTACTCCTTTTTGGATCTCTATGGGTTCTGTTGTGAGTGTGTCCTTTTTAATTATTGCATTTGTCTTAGAGTAATATTTTATCAGAAACTGTATTATATATTTGTCTATTGCTTTTTCTAGTAGAATTTTAAGAAGGATTTCTCTGTTGATGTTATCGAAAGCTTGTCTAAAGTCGACAAAACAACAATATAGTTCTTTATGGGCTTCCCAGCTGAGCTCTGCTAGTTGATGCAATGTGAAAATTTGGTCTATTGTTGAATAGTTTCCTCGGAAACCAGTTTTTCTATGTCTATCATTTCTTCATAGGTGTTTTTTTTAATCTATTTTGTATAATTTTTATGAATATTTTATAGGTGTGAGGAAGTAAATTGACTGGTCTGTAATTTCTGCAGTCTTTTTTGTCTCCTTTCTTGTATATTGGGATGATCTTTCCAGTTCTCCAGTCATCTGGGATCTCTCCTCTTTGTAGTATTTTATTGAATAGGGTTGTTAAATATTCTATTGATATGCTGCCTCCATATGACCACAGTTCAGTAGGGATAGTATCAATGCCTGGTGATTTATTGTTTTTCATCTGTCTTATTACGTATCTAACTTCTTCTTTTAAATTTTTGGGTGATCATTATTTTCTTCTATTGTTGGCATTGTAGTTTGTTTCCTTGGTGGAAGATAGTCTTAAAATGGTTTGACCAGATTTTTCTTATATATTCAATATTCCCGGTTTCAGTCATCTTGTTGTTTATCATCACAAGACGTGTTAGGATTGAGGGAAGGAGGAACTTGCCAGACTGTAATGGGAATGTTATTTTCTTATTCCCTCCACATGTACCGTTTCTGCACAAATATCAGTAAATCTTAGTTTTAATTTCCTGAAACTCTCATTTTGACACACAAAAAACTCCAAAGGAATTATCAGTAATAATTATAATAACTTTGTTATAAGAAAAAGTAAGGCATTCCGGTGATCGATGTACCAAACTATTCTGGTTAATATTTCTCAGGGAAAATGTGGCCTCCCCCGTCAGTATGTTTAAACGAGCTACGTGAAATATGCTCGGTGCACCCGATGCAAGGGAAGGGCATGAAAGAAAGTAATTCATGTTTCAAGTGGCACAGAATGCTGATTACGGCTGCTAATACAGTAACCTTTTCTTTTACAAAAAAGCGAACGATAATTCTTTCTGACCTCGTAATGTTTAATGGCGTGACTTCATTTAATCGCGGTAACCTTTTTTTCCCCTTTGTAATTCAAGTTCTTTCAAGTGCTGGGAATGAGTTACTTCCCCTCCTACTTCCCGTACATCAAGAACAAAGCGGAACAAAGTTTCTGTATAACCGGAAGCATTGATCGCAGCCACGCGCTGAGATTTTCAGAGTCAAGGCGTGCAAAAATTACGAATTAAAAATTACGAATTTTACAGTTCTGAACCCATTCAGAACTGTAAAAGAGAGTTTCATCCAAACTAAACATTTTCCTTCAGTTATAGAACTTAATTCGGAAACACTGAAGGAGAATTAAAATAAATAATCGAGTTTTCGTTTATTTTTAAATAAAGAGGCCGACGCCACTTATGCAGGTCTACAATCGACGCGCGAGCTACTCGCACGTCGATTTTGCCATTTGGTCTGTATCTGTAGACTGACCAATTTGACACTGAAGAAAATTAAAAAATAATAAATAAATAGATAGATGATAAACATTAACTCTCAATAAGACCTCTTAAACTTGTAAAACGCACACAGGTGCGTCATCATTATTTTTTGGACTTATCGGAATATATGGTTAAAAAAAAAAATGGACGTTCCAAGGCGGTTTTTTTTTTTTTTTTTTTTTTTTTTTTTTTGTATGTGGATTAGAGTTTTGCATAATTTTTCTAACTTATGTATATTTAAAGTACATGAAAATTTAAATTATTCATATGAAAATTTTCTTTCTGTAACTTGTTGAAGCCCCAAGTCCATTTTTGCAGAATACTTCATTTTTGATTTCAGTTCCTGCTGCACGACATGTAATATTTCCAACGCTTCATTGAGTCACGTAAGTATGAACGTATTTTTCTCTAAGAAATACAGGGTGTTTCAAAAAGAATGTCAATGAATTCAGCTATCGGCTTGATGTTGCCCGTGCAGCAGGTGGAGGGCACATTGAGCATTTGTAATTGTGGTGAGTGAAACTTTAGGCCTTACTTCATACTTGGTAATTTACTTCGTAACTGTATCACATTTTCATTATTAAATATAATTATTTGAAATCGGGTCATTCTTTTTGAAACACCGTGTTTATTAAATTCATGCAAATTGCTTGATATGTTTTGGAATTTTTCATTTGTAAAATGTCGAGCTTTGCAGATGAAGAAATGAATAGTAAGTTCTAGTTGTTTTATTTATTATTAATTAATTATAAATGTTAATTTGTAATTGTTTTTATTTATTTATTTTCCAGTTCTCATAGTGATGAGGTATGTCTTTTCTCTACTTTACCTTTATCAGAAAATTGTTTGGCTTCATTAAAATATCGCATTAGATCCTAAAAGTATATATAGGAAAAAGAAGTATTTACTAACGTTAAGGATTGTGAAATGTGAACATGGTAGTCGTCTGCGAAATATGCTTTGCTTGCGTGTTTAGTGTAACTTCGCTGTTGAAGTTTCTCGAAGTAGAAGAACTCGTAATAGTGCATCATGCACACATATTATGCATAAAGAGGGATAATTCTTAATAAATAATATATAGCAGTTTTGTCCAGTGCCGGATTAAACCCTGTGGAGGCCCCTAGGCAGTCGAAAGTTCGCCCCTCCCCCTCACAAATTATCTCCTAATACGTTTTTGATTTTACCAGCCAACAATTTTATTAAACCAATTTTATTACACAAAACAAACATTAAAATTATTAATGTTATTAAACAAATAAACAGATGTTATTAAACAATGATTATTAAATAATATTACACAATATTATTAAACAAAAAGTAAGCAATTTTTAATTTTAATAAACAAACAAAACTCTAAACATTGCCTTTCCTCAATTTTTTTGTGGTGAAATCTTTCAGGATATCTTGGAAGGCCAACTTTTGCAAGGCGTCGTATTCAGTGGCCATAATGGTAAATGAGTTAGTCATTCTTGTGTCATTGAAGATTGATGACAATTTTTCAGCAATTTTAACTTCGTAAAGGTTCGTTCACCACTAGCGTTCTGATCACGAGACTGAGACCCTATAAATTCTTAACGCTGTTATAACTTTTGGGAATATTGATTGCACCTTATATTCAAATATGAGTTTGTACGATCGCGATGCTGGAACTGTTTCATCAGCCTTGAAATCTTCTAACTGTGACAATACTTGAAATGAACCTATCATCTGCAAACTCTAACTCGATGTCCTCAAGATAATTCTTTCAAAATCTTTGGGCGATTTCTTGAATTTCGGCTTCTGTCTTCGATGGGAACTCAACGAGGAACCGAAGTAGAGAATGAACTTTGTTATATGCTTTCCATACGACGGGAAAGCTCTGCACATAACTTATCCAATATTGGTATTTAAGTTCCAATCTTGAACTTTTCTCTTCCTCGAAGCACAACCTCTTCCGCTTCATCATCGTCATGACGTCTTTTTCTTACGCGCACACGCCTGCTTTCATCAGTATATTGCGCGTCGATTTTCTCATTTGCCTTCCTCTCGTAGCCATTAAACATTTCTCTTTGTGATGTTAAAAAATCGAGCAGTGATTTCAGAAAATCGACGACCGTTTGAAGTTCTGTTGTTTCCTTTATGTAGAGATTTGCTGATTCCGTTGATACAGGCTAGGAGCACAGCCCAAAAGCCTGCCATGATGACATTTTTCTTCTTTGAGAGGTCATTTAGCATTTGACCATCACTACTGTACATTACACGTACGAAATTTTTTACTAACTGACAGCTGACAGAAAATGAGCTTTTAAACAAACAGTAATGTCAACCTGATATCTATGGTTTATGTACTTTAAGGTAAATTACATTAATACAGTCGTTAATGGTTGCATAACATTAATATAGTATTTTCTCTATAGAGTCTTTAATGTAAAGGTTTCGTTTCTTTGAGTTGATTCATTTTTTTTTTCTATCTTTTGGAAACAATTTAAGAAAGCTTGATTGTAATTTTCTTTCAAGATCAAATCAGTATTATTTTGATCCGTTGTCGCGGGGCCCATAGGCCGGTGCCTACTCTGCCTATTTGGTAATCCGGCACTGGTTTTGTCTTCTTTCTGGGAGAGTGAGAAAGAAAGAAAGAAAGAAAATTCTTCTGAGTTCGAATGAAAATTTGAATAATTTCTTGAACATTTTAAAAAACATCTTTAATGAATTTTGTTCCGCGGTGTTCAAACAAAACAGTTAAAATAACCAAGAAACACATAAACAAGTTAGAATAGAACAAACAACAATGGACTCCATTTATTTCTTTATAAAAATATTCCAAGAAAAAAAAAAAAATACAAAGCTAGTTCTTTAAATTGGGTCATTCCAGAAATAAAAGCACGTAGACATTTGTGCTATCACCATCCCAGAAGTTTTTTTTTGAGCTAGATTGCCTACCTGGACCAGTGACGGCAAGAAATGAATAATTGCACCCCCAATCTTATCCCCTGCACGGGAGCGGGAATACGACCACACCAAAGCGCAAGATTAAACCAGAAACGTCCGGGACAAAGTTTCGCACGCGGTAATATTTTTACGATCGCTAATTAATGAGACAAAATTTGATAACGTAAAGGGGGATGCGGATATAAGATTAATTAAGATGTGCTTCCTGGAAGCTTCCGTTTTCTCTGATTATTTCCTCTGGTTTCTTCTTACTATTTTATTCCTTTCAGACTAATATTGTTTAACGAAGGTGGCCTTTTGTAAAATCAGTTCGATTCGCGAATGATTTTGACTTTTTTTCCCCCAACTGTGCAAAACTTCAGAGAAATATTCCATTGGTTGCTTGAACTCTCCGGGGATGTACTGTAATCTAAGTGTTCATGAAGGTGGTCGATTTTACATGGCACAAGCGCCTTTGTTAGAAAACGTTTTTTAGAGTGGAACAGTTTTGCCTTCCAATATTGAACGAAGACGAATATTTGATATTTTTTAAGGAAGGGGGAAAGTTCTTTGCATGGAGATACTTTAGTTTTCTGTACTTCTTTCGCATTGCGTCCCTCTGCAAAATAATTTTATTTCACGAGCAACTCTGCCTCAACAAATACACGTTGGCAAACTTTTCATGTTCCAATATGTCCATAAACTTTACAGACTAAAATTTCTTTTAAGATTTCATTCTGTAATTCTGAAGATATTGTTTTTTGTAAGAAAGATGTTATTTTTCAATTGTAGAAAAATAACTATTTAATCTTTATTACGAGTAGCCACTCGATATACGTTTTATGAATTTTTTTTCACTGATATTTTAAAGTCAGATAAGCAGAAATAAAACTTACAATTGATATCGTCAGCTTAATATTTAAGACAAAAGATTTCCTTTATATCAGCGTCACTTTATGCTGTCATATTGACAGCGTTATATTGACATTCGGGCTCCTATGATATCGAATCATGAAAGGCTCAAATATTTGTTTTTATTCAAACAGTGCATAACTTTTAGAAATTAAACACTTTTTAACCGAACAGTGTAATTTAAAATCTTACAAGAGACAACAAATGTTAATAAAACCCGAGAAATGTATTTTTCTGTCTGGGTTCTGTGGCTGGTTTGTCTGTTTGGCATGAAAAAGTCTGTTACTTCCGTATGACAAACACTAACTTATCTTCATTTAATAGAGTACATGTTAAGATTTCTCATATCATGTTCAGTATCGATCCCAAGCCTTTTTACCCAATTGGAGCGTGTCTCATTATTCTTCTAGTTGCATTACGGGGGGGGGCTTCGGATGGAGATAGACGTTTACTCAGTTTCGCCGGCATAAGTGAGTAAACGTCTACCTCCATCCTTAGGGCCCAAGGATGGGGATGATTTTTTTAGTGATTGTTCAGAGAATATTGCTAAGAAAATTGTAGTGTGTACACATCACCACAAATGAACAATGGGGTTGGTATATTTAACATAAATTGTGATGAAAATTAAATAATATAAGTGACTTATTATTATTATTATTATTATTAAGAACTGCTTAGATAAGCAGACATGGTTGGCAAATACTGCATCGAAGCAACATAATCAGAATAAGACACACACACACACACACACACACACACACACACACACACACACACACACACACACACACTCGCGTAAACTCAATGGAAAAAGAAATCGGTGACACAACAAAGAAAAAGGAAAAAAACGACTTACGTGAAAATATTACTGAAATATATAATGTTGGGAACACCCAAAAAATTATGAAAAAATAATGCTAGAGACACCCAAGACTAGCCAAAACAAGCAATCAAACAAAAGTAAAAAAAAAAAAAAAAAAATAGCGTGCCCGTTGAATTAAGTATGCGAATTGAAAACTGATACCCAAAAATTTCGAGGCGCATACTTCTACCAACCCCAAGAACTCATATGGAAAAGTAACACAAAGTGACAGATATATTCTAAAGAACATCTGCTATACTAAACCAAGTCACATTTAAAAAAAAAAAAAGAAAGTAAAGAAAAAGATCGAACTATTGACAGTACATGCTTAAAGCTACAGAGAAACAATTGCTGATGTTATAAAAGCCAAAAATCTTCGATTTTTGTGTTGCTATCACGCATTTTAACCTGATATTTTGCAGATTAAAGGGCGTGTTTTAAATTCTGATATACTGCAGGTTAAAAATACTGCAACCGAACCAAGTTCGGTTGCAATATTTTTTTAACCATGAAAAATTCCTTCTATTGAATCTCAATCTATTATTATTATGACATTATACCTCCAAGAATTCCACCCTACACAAACCAACGTATCTTAAACCTCCGGCTACACTCAACACGGCAATCCATCAACTACACACATCTACTGCACTAATAGTACTACGTTTCATTTGATAAGTTTTAATTTTAAGTTGAATTTAATATCGCTCCAATCAGTTTTATTTATTTATTGTGAATCTGAACGTATTTATTAAATACAGATTTAATCAATACGGTTATCTAACTTTTTTTATTACTGTGTAATATTTTAAAGAGACTGCATTATTAGATTTCTGGAACCAATCAAATTATGTCAATTATTTTAGAATAACTTAAAATAATTGCAATGTAATTATTACTGCTCAGGCTACTCGAGTTACAGAACATTGCATACAACGCTCCTGCATTCGTTTTTATTTATTTATTTATTTATTATTATTTTTTATTGCGTAGCAGTTTTAATAACCAATCAGAGTAGCTTGACATCGCGATAAACAACGCATGTATTCCTGTTTTAATTTTCTTTCACGCTATCGACTGCTACTCTCGAACAAGCCAACTAATTGCTTACGAAGTACAATTGAAGTCTTTTTTAAAAATTTTGCCAAATATTTTCAAAGAAAGTGATGAATGATTTATCAGGAATAACATTTGCAACTGTTCAATGGACGTTTATTCAAACACCATACGAAGAATTTCATAAAAAAAACAACATGGATTGAAAGAAAGAAATTGGAACTTTGCCAAGATGAGAATGCAATTAACATATTTGGACTTGTACTTTTGCAGTTGGTTAAATGTATTCTTCATTCACGTGATTGTAATCCTAATTCGAAAAATTTAAATGAGCAAACTTTAGAATGGCGAGAGTTAATATCTGTTGCTGAAACAAATCTTGTTAATAACTTTCACTGTCTTGGGGTGCAGTTTTTCCCATTCCCTTTCAATAACTCGAAGGATGGGAAACACTGAGAAACAACAGACAGTTCAACAGTTCTATGAAATCTAAGCGGCAGATGATATTTGCATTTCCGACTTACTAAGGGTGTCTTTATTTTATGCTCTCCAAAACTAAACTGTTTGATAAAAATTACTTATAATTAAAATGAATATTGAAATTAATAAATGTAAACATAAATTAATTTTACTAATTTATAAATCAATATATAATAAAATCAAGTCATAAATACACAAATATATATTTTTATTTTAATATAAATAACTTAAAATATAATAATATTTACATATCGGCAAGTGTAATAATAACTTGTTTCTTCAAGCTTCAGCGTATGGCAATTTCAAATAGAGTACTAATTGTACGTAGGCGAAATGTAAGCAGTCTGTTGATTTTATTTATTTTTTAATTATTTCACTTTATTTGAATGTAGAACTTCTTCAGATGTAAAAATACAAACTTTCGTTTAACAGAAAAAAAATTAACACACACACACACACACAAATATATAAGTAGAATGATTAATGACTGCGATGCAAGATGAAATAAGTGTGAATTTTAATTTCTCTATCGGTCAAAAATGTGTAGGATATTATGTAGGATTCCTTGGTGAGTGCCTGGCTCGTCCAAGGTGGATAGCGGACATACTAAGATTGGAACTGATATTATTCTACTGCTTTAGGACACTTGTATTTCCATAATTCCCATTCACTGTAGGCTAATAGTTGACCCAGTTGATTAGAGCGAATAGCAAGCAGCCCTTGCAAAGTGTTTGGCATTCGCGCAACACATACGTGCAATGTTAGGAAACAGACTCGCGGTGAAGTAAGATGCGAGTTCCTGATGAACCATGTGGCACTAAATGACATGCGCAGACATACGTTCCGAATGTTATGAAGTTTTTTCGATGTCTGAGAATGGAATGGAATGGAACTGAAGGGGAAGAACCAAATGTCAGAATTAGTCTACTTACTGATGATTGTGAAGCAGTTTATTTTCTTTCTTATATAGTGAAACCTGTGGGGTATCCATAATTATAAAGTATCACGTATGCCACTGTAAATGACTTTTTTATTATGTTTCATCTTATGTATCACAAGACATCATCCGTACAATTATCGAACAACAATAGGAATTGAAGTATCAGTCAGGCAGGACCTAGTGAGCCGAATTATTGGAAAATTAGCTGCAATTAGCTTATAAAGAAGGCCGTTATGCCACACTTCCTCTAAAGTTTTGGCTACATGCAGAAGAATACTAGAGTGCTGTTTCCAACAGCAACCAATGATGATGTGTTCAACAATTCTTTGGATTCGTTGCCCTATGCAATAGTCCAAGTGGAAACCAAGTTGTCCACCGGGAATGACGTTACTTTTCTTTGTTATTTTCTTAAATATTTGTAGAATTACTTCCCAAATATTTTTTCAAATCAAGATGAGAGGATGATGAGACGGTAATTCTTGGTTTACTGGAATTCTTTTCACGTTTGGGAATTAATATGTCAGCTATTTTTCCGCGCGTTGGAAGACAATAGAGTTTCACCATCACGTTGATGATGGAAACATTGCGTAAGGCCCTTCGTGATTTGATTGTAGATTCCATCTGAATGATTTTTGATGATATGAACTTCGGCTTTCCCATCGTTGACTTCGGTTATCTTTCAGCGCATAAAAAAACCGGTTTGTTTCCTGATAAGTGAGTGCTTGGCGATCTTGCAGGACCAAAGTTTTGCGATATCAACATCTAGCTCTGTTCTTTTCACGGATGAGGTTTATTATTTCTTCCGGAAGTTGGTTTGAGTTTGTTAGTACATTAGCAGCAGTAACAGTGACAGAACTGACGTTGTTGCAGGCGTAGACTTCTGTGGCTAATTCGTTCAAAAGATATGATTTACGAAACTTGTTGGGAACTATTATTTCAGTATTTTGTATAACTGAATAATAAAAAATGTGGTGTAATCACCGAAATATATCTTTTAGAACTGATGTTATTTGCTTTTCTAAGCTCATTACTGCAACATCAATTTTCTCTTTTGCCACTACGTTGATAGTAGATAGTAAAATCGCCAGCCGCCAGCATGTAGCATTAGTATTATCGAGTAATCTGAGCAGATGACCTACTAAAAAGTACTTACTGGCGATTTTTACGTTCTCTTAAGGATAAACTGGAGTTCTTGGACTTCATGCATTGAAGTAAGGTTGTGTACTCCGAGCAATTTCTATATTTGTGGTAGGAGAACTCGATTCGCTTAACACACAGCCTAAAGCTTTCCTGTGGATTCTGGTGTAAACTTTCTGTTATAATTAATAAAGAGCCTTCTTTCGAAGAGGCTTCATTTCGGAGACATAAATTATACGGAACTAGTGGATATCAAAGATTCGACATTATTTCAAAGCCGAATGTGTATAGAAACTACGTACGTTTCGTAGTTTGATCAGAGAGCTTATGCGAATACAGTCTAAGGCATCGCAGGTTCATTATTTTGCTCTACTTAAACGAACGTGTCTGTGACCCGCTGCGCAAGCGTCTGCATACTTGCCTTTCACAATGTATTAGTTTATTTGATAAACATTTCCTGGTGAAATTAAATTTTATTTTGGCTACATGGGTGAAGCAAGAATGCTTTTCATATTCCCTGTTATCTGTAGAGACAATGTAAGGGTAGGGTGTTATTGAGCTATGAGCTCTGATCATGGCAGGAGGGTAACAGCAATAGCCGAGCCTCAGTTAGAACTTCATTGGCTACAGCGTTGCCATCCATTACCCTCCTGGGTACCCATTTTAATCACCTCGTATGACATGTATGGGCTGCAATGGAGCGATTTTTAAGTAAATCCCTATTTAATAATTAGAACGATCCCTGACCACTCCATAGTGGCCAAAAGATCGTCCAACGCAGCGTTGGTTCCACTCAGTGATTCCCCCCCAACCACTGACCAGAACCGCTCATATTCCAGGGAAAAGCATCCACCGACAAGGCCCCTCACGGGCCACGCCAGAGAACACCCTTCCCGGAGACTCAAAATGCTCTCTCAGGGCAAACCCCTGAGAGAGCATTTTCGGTGGTAGGGTGAACCTGTCACTCAGTGACAGGTTCACCCTACCACCGAACAGAGCCGCTCATATTCCAGGGAAAGGCATCCACCGACAAGGCCCCACACTGCCGCGCCGGAGAACACCCTCCCCAAAGATTCAAAATGCTCTCTCAGGGCAAACCTCCCGAAATCTAAGCCCCCCCCCCCTCACAGGGAACAAAACTTCGGAAGAAATCTAAGAGAGCGAAACTCGTTCCATTTTAGTCGCCTCTTACGACATGCATGGGTTGCAGTGGGATTAATAAGTAAAGTCACCTCTAAAAATTAAGACGATCCCTAGGCCACTCCATAATGCCCGAATGATCGTCCAACTCAGCGTTGGCTCCACTTAGTGACGGGCTCCCCCACCACCGAGCAGAATCTCTCATATTCCAGGGAAAAACATCCACCGCCAAAGCCCCTCAAGATGCTCTCTCAGTGCAAACCCCCCGAAATCTAAGTCCCCCCTCACCAGGAGCAAAATTCCAGAAGAAACCTGAGAGAGCAAAACTCTCGAAACTCAGCGTCCATTTTAGTCGCCTCTTACGATATGCATGGGTTGAAGTGGCGCTTTTATTAAAGTAAAGCCAACTCTAAAAATTAGGACGATCCCTAGACCACACCATAGTGGCCGAAAAAACGTAAAACTCAGCGTTGGTTCCACTCAGTGACGCCCCCCCCCCCCACCGAGCAGAACCGCTCATATTCTGGGGAGGTGTTCTCCGGCGTGGCCCGTGAGGGGTCTCATCGGTGGACGCTTTTCCCTGAGACTCAAAATGCTCCCAAGCCAAACTCCCCTATATCAAGCCCCCCCCCCCCCCCACGAGATCAATGATAGATGAATGGCACGACTCCGCCTGCGAAGAGAAAAGTCGGAGAAACTGTCTGTTATAAGCGATTCGTTAAATCTTTTTGAAATGAGAATATTCTTTGTAACAACACCGCCCACAGCACATTTGTTTGGGATAATATCGCTTTGATGTGTGTATGTGTGTGACGTAGAATATACTTATATCAATATGTTATTGTAAGGCGATGCAATTTCTTATCTTACTAATTTATTCTCTTTTCATTTGCTTTCACTTTCATTTAATTTCAAGAAGAGCGCTTAAAATTTCTGTCTAAATCGAAAAGCCTTCCAGCGATGTTGATATGTTGCGATGTCATTCTTGTTCTTGCGGCTTGTGCGTTTATTGAGGTCATTACAACTGCTCACGTAACGATGCGTTTTATGTCCCTTTCTCATGCTTGGTCACAATTTCGTACTGTAGTATGTGGGTGGCTATGACGGCAATTATTTTAACCAGAAGCAATCTTTTCTCTTTTAAAACTTTACGATGTGCCTGCCAAACAAGTTTTGTATTTTGAATGGTTGCATGCAGAAGATTGCGTAAATTTCAAGATAAGTGATTTTATACGACATGAGTTACACACACACACACACACACACACACACACACACACACACACACACACACACATATATATATATATATATATATATATATATATATATATATATATATATATATACAGGGTGTTCGGGATAAATTTGACAGTTTCGTAAGGAAAAAGAAAATCTTCTTTGTATCTATTAAATTTAATGAATTGACAAAAAACATTACAGGCAGAGTTAATTACAATACTATCAACAAGATTTACTCAAAATAACCACCATTAGCATCGATCACAGCTTCAATTCTGCTTCGGAACCTCGAACAAGCTGATGCTACAGTCTCCCTGGGAAGGGCCGCAAAAACTGTTTTAATTTTATCCATTAACTGGGCTTTTGTATTACTGGAAGTGCGATTGGTGTCTTTTTCAACTGCGCCCCATACAAAATAATCCATGGGGTTAAGGTCTGGGGAGTTTGGAGGCCAAACATTTGGACTGGTGAAGTCGTAGAAATTTTCAGACAACCATTTTTGACTTTTCCCAGAGGTGTGGCAAGGGGCCGAATCCTGCTGCCATACATACGGCCTACCATTGGCTACCCTTGTTATCCAGGGCTTGACTACAGTTACCAACTCCACGAACAAAGCCCGAATTCCAATGCCAGGGTTCTTCAACACCTGTACCTGCAGATTTGCGAGGAATTCTGCTGTACGAACGCAATCAGATCGTCTGCTAGGGATCTTTCTTCTTGCTACATCCTCGTAGTCACCATTGCAAGTCTCTAGTTCATGCCTGATTGTTTTTACTGTATTCAGGGAGCATTGGGCAGCAGTCGTAATATCCTTATTTTGATGGCGGGCACGAATCATCATGATACAAGTTATTCTCTTCCATGATTCAGGTGGGTTCCAGCTATCCATCCTTTCTGACATCTTGTATATGAATGAAGAAGGGTCCAAACTTTTAAATGAAGAGAAGTGTGTGTTAATACATGTAACTTACGGAAAAATATAATTAATTATAAATATGTCAAATTTATCCCGAACACCCTGTATATATATATATATATTCATATATGAATAGCTGTTGTTTAAGAATGTGCTTTTGAGGTGGTCAAGTTCTATTCGAAGATCTTCTTCTTCTGAAATAAGAGATCTCGCCCGATGGGCCAGATTGGAAATAATACCAAGTTTCTGTGGAGGGAAGTGATGAGAGGAGGCATGTAGGTATCTGTCTGCGTGAGTAGTTTTTTTTTATTTCAGAAGAAGAAGATCTTCAAATGGAACTTGACCACCTCAAAAGCACATTCTTGAACAACGGCTATTCATCTCGAAGCATAACTAAACGTCTATATCCACGTCCTCAACCTCAGCAAGAAGATAACTTCAATCCTATTACACACATTCAATTGCCGTTTGTAAGCTCTCTATCACCAAAAGTGGCGAAAATTATGAAGAAATTCAACATTAGAACCTACTTCACCACCCTACCAAAACTTCGTTCTTTCCTGAGTCAACCCAAACAAAAACACAACCAATTTCAATTTGTAGGAGTTTACAAAATGATCTACAGCTGCGGTAAACCTTATTATGGACAAACAGATAAGTCCGTTTCACTACGTCTTGAGGAGCATCAACGTGACATCTCGTGCGAGCGCCCTCTCCAGTCATGTTCTTTTCTCCGCTAACTCCAATCTAGAAGCGTGCCATCAAAGTTCTGACACGTCTGTTATTATGAATAGTGGACGTAAAGTTCCTTACGTGCACTATCCATAAATGCGGTGACGAACTTGAGAGGCGTATCTTACAATCAAAAGAAATAGTTCTTTTGATTGTAACTAGACCCATCACACATGAACAATAATTTAAGCTATAGCTTGCCTGACTCTCACACCGCAGCGATTCAATTCTGGCGCTCTCGAGTCAGTAGCCACTCACATATGCCTCACGCTAGACCTGCCACGCGGACACCAGTTCAAATTTGATTGTTACTATTCTCAATTTGTTTTATATGAGAAGTCCATGTTTTTTAACTTGTTATTTTTTCCAGTTCTTTTGTAGTTATTTACACGTCTGAAGAAGTCGGCGTTCCGACGAAACTAGTCGTGTTTGATTAAAGTTTTCATTATACCTTTCTCGGTGTTCCTAGTCAGTATAATTATTATTTTTTAAATGTCTACAAGTCGAGTGAATAGAAGCTATATTAAATTATGGGGTTAAATCAAACTGATTGATAATATCCGATTTCCAGACTTCTAAATTGTAAGCACTTGTGGATGAAGAACGAGACAGCTGAATAGCCTTTCACTTCTCTTACCAGAATTACTGAGCCTCAGCTCAATCAGTATAGATGAAGCCCTTTGATCGGAAAGACATGGGTTTGATTCCCTTCTATGACGTGAGGAACCTTTATGTGGTCATTTTCGACTAAAGGTGAGTTAGCCAGTCTCATATGGAGGCAGAGGGTTTTTCGTCCCTCAGAACAAACAAACCGGCCCCTTGAAAACACACAGATCTACAGTCAAAAATACATACTTAGAAATCCCTCATTGGATGGCACCACCTCAACTGGTCCTAATGGACACGGATGAGGAAACTTGGATGGGAATCCACATGACAAACAAAGCAGAATTACCATTTCACTATTCTGTAGGTGAACTGCGCCGTCACATTATTGAGGTTTGTATCACTTGCATCAATTATGTGACGTCACAATTAGTGAATGCAAAGTGATAAGTACACCAAAATAGATTGAAATGACAGCCGGAGTCGGTTATATTTCCCATCATTGAGCATTTGTTACTATTCTAGGAAGGCCACTGCACACAGGAGAAGACTTCTTTATTAATAATCTGCCAATGTTTATGTCGGTTTAGAAGTGACTTCTTTGTGAGCAATAAAAAGACTTGATTAAAACGAACCAGCTGGATTCTCTTTGATTGGCATAGTGAGTGGGATGCTCCGAAAATATGAAGACTATTTAGTAATACTAAAGAATATTGTTTATATTGTTAATATTGTGTTCTTCTCTGTGACTAACATTAGCTTGCATCAGAAGCTCATCTTCCTTGCTTTATTTCCTTCTCTTTCTGCGCCTCAACACAGCGTGATGTTGATGAAGTTGAGATGAGAACTTAATTACAATTTATAACCACACGAATAAACGTTAATTACGTTTTTCCGTCGATGCTATGAATTAAATGATATTCTTGGACCTGCGTATGATCCATTTGGTGCTCTCCTGGCTGAAAAAAAAAATTATGGACAAACGCCAGATAGTTTTAGAAACTAACAACCTTCACATTAATTTTAAAGATATCCTTAATTAGAATGAATATCACGGAAAAGCGAGCCATTTTCCTAGGAATAATATCTACACAACGATGCTGAAAGCTTAATTGTAATCAACTCCGACTGTTATCCAATGAATAACTTCCGGCGTTAAATTCCTTCGACCCCAATACACCATCGAATTTCGCTTCAAATTTCATTAATGAGTCAATTTCTTTATTGATTTGTAATCCGTGGAAATATCCGGTAGTGTAAAAAACACCATTATTATAATGTTACTTCCGGAATATTTTTTGAAACGTTTACTGAAATAGGAGAGTTGTTCATGATACAAAATATTAATTAATAGATATTAGATTACTTTGTCACAATAATGATGGATTATATTTTTCACAATATTTTGATTTTTCGAAAAAGGAGATGGGACCTTCAGACATAGATGGAGACGTTTCCCTTCAAGAGGTGCCATTTAGTCTTAAGAACAATTTCAAATATTAAAATTAAAAGGACAATAATCTTAACAGAACTGGGATGCAAATGACTTTTTTTTTAAAGTAAATTTAAAAATTTTTAAATTAAAAAAAAACGACATCTGTTTTATAGGAAGTTTAGTTCTTACTGGTTTAAATTGTATACTTAAAGTACACAAAATATTTAAATATACTCATTAGCAAGCTCGTAGTTTGAGTTTGCAGTAGTGTGTAATGAACCTTGTGTATCTTCAGCCCCAAACTCAGTGCATTTTGTTTGTTAGTTTTTTTTTTTTTTCCTCCTTTTTTTTCAAGAAGCAAGTCACAAAAGTGGTGTTTTTTACGGTTGGGCAGTTAATTGCCCTTTCAAAGTCGTAAAGAAAATGAAAGAAAAGCGAACAAGAGTCGTTTTTACAAACTATTAAAAGCATAAAAGAAAAGCTTCCAAGACTACTTGACACCGACATGCATCATTAGTAGGGGTTTTGAGAAAACGAGGGGGAGGATAGAAAGAACAGAAAATCTAATGAGGCTCGATGGAAAATTAGTGTGTAATCGCACTCCGAGCTGTCACAGTTTTATCAAATGAGAAGTTACCAGCGCAAGCCAGTTGGATTATAAATTCTTCCTCTTGTCCAAGTGTCTTAGCCTCTGTACTGCTTTATTCTTTTAATTAGCAGTTTTTCTAATCAAGATGATTGTTTATTTTTATTTTCTTCATTTCATTCTATTCTCAGTGAACAAATATTATTCCGACAAGCAGCAATTTTCCTCAAACTGAGTGACCTCCACAATCTAGCTGCCAATTCAACCCCTTAACCCACTAGAAGGTGATTTGTAAGTTGCAACTATTTTATAAATTCCGGTGGTCGACCTCTTGGTCAAAGATTAATCAAACTGTAACCAAATTGTTTCTTTTTCGTGTTATGTTTGCCGCAAGCGCCATCTTTATTTCCTTCCTCGTCATTAAGTCATCAAGGCTAATTCGAAGCCTGAAGTGGCTTGACAAAGTTCTATTTTTAGTCACTAGAGTGGAATTTCCGAACTCTTTCTGATCTGATCCTATGGCTTCCTTTCTTTGAGAGGGTTGCAGCTGATTACTAGGGAGATAATGACGCAGGGTGGTTTCCCGTTACCTTCCTTGTCGTATTTCTATGGCTGTAACCTGTGTGTTCACGGGTCCGGTTTGCCTGCTTAAGAGATGAAAAACCCCAGAGAAACTGGGGAGAAAAACCCTGCTGTCCACGCCCAAGACCGGCTAACTTGGCTATGGCTGAGGAAGATCCTTCATCTCCTCACGTCATCGACGGGAATCGAACCTGGGACACTCCTTCCCCAGGCATATGGTTGCGAAGCGCAAAGCCACTAGGCTAACCGCACGGACCCAGACTATGTAAAATAATAATAATGGGAAACCTATTTGTCTGGTATTACTGTTAGATTTATAAATTTTCGTAGTTGGGAACAGCATAAAATATTATTCACAAATGATAATCTTCTCTTAATTTTCGCACTCGTGACAAAAACTTGAACCTCTTAAGATTCCAACGAAATACAAGAGAAAAAGTGATATTCATAGGAGGAAATCACTCCTGGATCAACAGGGGTGTGGATTCAAGAATCGATAGACTGTCAAATAAAACACTTCACAAGCACACCGGGCACAGTAACCCATTACAACGCTAAACATTATTACAGCTTCTCCGCAACACACGCAACTCATTCTCTATTCCAGTAGTAATTGGCATTGTCCACAAAATACACGCTTCATTCAAATGGAGAGAACATCGGCAATTCAAATGATTTCGATGATGCTCTTCGGTGGGAAACATCTGGATTTGAATCCCGTCTGGTACGCGAAGAACCTTTATAAGAACTTTCAAGTGATGGAAGTTTTTTTGCTTGGCTATGTTACTAATTAAATATTGAGTTTTATCGTACAAGTGTTAACAAAGTTTGCGCCTGAAGTACTTTCAGGACTGGAGCAACTCGTGGTAAAGGTGACATAAGTTCTCATCACTTGACTTAGTGTCTTCCATAATGCAAAGCACATCTCCTTGCGGACATGTATGATGCTATGCATTAAGGGAAGGGCCACTATCCAGACCGGTTTACCTGTATTAAGTGCGAGGTTACCTCTCCAAAAACTCGTGAGATCCTCCCGATCACCCAACAATGAGCAAGCCGAAGGATCAAAACTCAGCGTTGTTCCCCTCTCACCATGTCACTGAGAAGAACTCTCAGCGTTTTTTTGGCTCCACCCAGTGGCAGGCTCATCCTACCACCGAGCAGAACAGTTCATATGTCATCTGAGGGGGTAACAACAACAGCCGTGCCTCAGTTAACTTCATGGGCTACAGCATTGTCATCCATTACCCCTCTACCTGGGTAACAGCAACAGCCGAGTTTCAGTTAGAAGTTCATTGGCTACGGCATTGCCATCCATCACTCAAGCTTCCAACCGGTTTCGACTCTTAGGGTACTCGTCAGTGGGAGCAGACACAGTGGTCGTGATACTAAGGTGGAAGTAATGGAGAAGTCATATTTATCTATACGAGTTGCCAAAGGATATCACACCCTATTATTAAAATTCTCTAGATTACAGATACGTTTATGGAAGTTTTGTCACTTGGCTATGCTAATAATTATATATTGGGTTTTATCCTTTATCCAAGTGTTAGAAAACAGCGAATTTTAATAACAGGGTGTAACACTCTTTGGCAACTCGTATAGGTAAATATGACTTCTCCATTACTTCCACCTTAGTATCACCATCTCTGGATCTGGCTCCCACTGATGAGACCTCAGTAATGGTCGAAACCGGTCTGAGTAGTGACCCTTCCCTTAATGCATAGCATTATACATGTCTGCAAGGAGATGTGCTCTGTTAACACTTGGATAAAGGATAGTGATGATAAGTTCGTCAGTCTCATAGGGTGGCAGGAATTTTTTTATTCCTCAAGCAGCCAGCAGAACAGACGCATATATTTAGACCTAGGACTAATCACCTCCCAGAATTATTGAATAGAAATGAACTTGTCTAGCAGTTGTTCAAACGTCCTACAATAATTTTCTTACAGGTGTAATCATATTACACTAGTCACAAGTTCAATGGTATGTTCACGGATAAAAAATAAATAAAAAACGATTACAATAACTAAAACCAGAGTTTAATTAATTGTGCTTAATATATTCAACCACCCTTCCTTTCATGTGTTCACCGAATTCCATCTAAGTGGCCTCTGAATGTCATTTCTGTTTTTTCCCGGAGTCAGATAAATACATTCCCTCATGGGAATGGAATATCGTTTCTTACTTTATTGTCAGTGATGATCCTCAAAAAACAGTCAGGCAGGAGATTATGAAATATTTGTTCTGGTCTCCTTCCTATAAAACCCTGTTGCATTTAGGACATCTGTGAGCATTGTGATAATGGCCATCTTGAGGATGGTTGTCTGGGCAACAGAAAGATTTGACCAATGGTCCTTTGCTCAAGCTTTCTGCAATTTCTGTTTTCATTGCAAACGTTGAAATCAATGCTCATGAAAGGTACTCCGTGATATAGGGATCAACTGTTTCAGCGAAGTCATTCCCTTTTAAATGGAGAGATAACCCAAGCCACTCACAATGAATTCTCAGCTCTGGCTTATATAGACATAAGTTAACCTATGTCTATAAAACTCAACAGAAATTCTATCAGATCATTGATATGTTTTTAGCTTTATATTTTTGATTCCTGTTGCTGTAAAAAGTAAGTTCTGAAATGCGGTCTGATTGGCTTAGAATTTTCTCAAAGTCCAGTCTAGTGACAATGCTCGATTTTCCTACTCTTGTCTCCAAAACTGTTGTAATGTGATTTTCCATTGGTGTACTCTCTGTTTTCCTCTTCCCTTTCCCATTTGTAATGGGGCGAACAGTTTGGCTAAATGGTAACCACTCTATGAGAATGATGAGAGTTCACGATCTCTTTTTGCTTGAATCTGTTAGGATAGAGTTCTGACTCCCACTGGTGAGAATGAAAGCATCAAGGCAGCCGTTGAGACTGTGGCAGCTGCTCCCGACGCCTCACCATTCAGGTGACGTGCAGGCACCAAATCGTCCGCAGACGACCTAGGTACTGGTCTAGGTGTCGTACTTAGAAGAGCAGCCACCGTACTGCGATCTATTGAGACTTATCCTCTGACCTGGGAATTGGTCTGAAAGATTTTCACAACACAGCTGTTTGCTTTTAGAAACAGCGCACCTCTTTGAATGAAAACGCACATGAGAACTGCCCAAATGAGCAAAGACAGTCGCCACTCCCTCCCATCAACACGGACAGTACAGAAAGATTAGAATCTGCCGTGTATCATCCATTAAACACACGTGTAAGAGAGAAGCAGCTGACACTTTACGCAGTACTCATCGTTCCACGAAGGTAAATCACGGTCATCATGCCAAAGTCAAAATATCACAAATATATGTCTTCGAAATATTTTTACCTACTGGTTATATTAATATGAATAAATAAAAAGTATACTTCTGAACTATTAATTATTCATCTAAATATTTTTTTATTTATTAAATTTTGAAAAAATAATATTAAACGCAAGCGGGTTTTTTCTCCTGGGAACTCGGGTTTTTCGTCCAGTAAACAAGAAAATTGGCTGTAGAACCCACATTATTTCAGACATTAACAGTTATTTCAGACAGCAATATCCTATTAGGATTAGGTACCAAGAGATGGCAGCACTTGTTTGCCCGTCTCTTCATCGGTGCCGCGTATAATTAGTGATAGACATGGGCCAGTTATCTCTGATTGGCTACCGGTGGAGATTGAACTACTCACTCTCTAAAAGCTGGATAGGATTAAAAAGGCTTCGGCTACTCCCAATAAGGGAATAAAAGATGTTAGCTAATTTTTATTATCTTTTTTATTTATTTTAAAATACTAATGCCCTAATTAAATGCTACATTTATTTTTTAGTCTTTTCCAACACCGATCGTGGCGCCATCTTTGGATATGTTTCTTTCATAAACTGACCAACAAACCCCCGTTTCAAAGTGAATCTTTCGCACCTCACACTTGATCGATTTTTTGTTTCTTCCTTTTCTCTTTAAAGATGAAATTGATAAACCCCAGTGGGTCTTCAAGAAGAAGACTCGTTCTGAATTGTCAGTTAACCGCACCATTGACTCGACTGTCAGCGAATATTCTGGTGAGATATCTCTGCAGCCCAGCTGTCCTAAAATTGTGCAGTTCCCCCATGTAATCCTTGTTATTCTTTGATGATGGCTAAGCTGATGATTTTTTTCTTGCTTCCAACGTTTTAAAGGAAATATCCACTAAATAACAATGACAAGGCTAAGTTTACGCTACAAATAAAATTTTTGATTATTTTAAAGATTTTTTCCAATACTTGGCTGTCGAACTTGTGAAATGCCCTCCAGGGATGTGCGTACCCGTTGATTCTTTTACGGTCAACTCCATCGACTGCCTTTCGGCAAAGTTTCTTTTTCTAAAAATTAAATTACATAAAAAATAAAAAAAAGGGAAAAATGAAAAATTCACCGAAGTGTTAACTCTTCTGTGGCTTCCTTTATATCCACATGAGCGATTTCTTCAAAGTCAGGTGTTTTTTAACCACTTCAGGGACTTTTTTTTTATTTTATTTTCGTCCTCGTGGGATTGTTCAATTCTCCGATAAACCACAAACGAATTTTTGCGGCGTTTCATAATATAATCTTTAGCAAAGTTTGGTGTATGTTTACAGATGCGTGCTGATGAAGTAATTCTACACGTGATGCAATTAGAATTCACCTCAATTGACCACTGAGGAAAGAAAATCTACACATACCCATATAACCCCCCCCCCAAAAAAAGGGAGTTTTTAATTAAAAAAATCAGTAGATTTGTGTTGGCTATATCTTTATTAAAAGGCTACCCCCCCTTTTTTTTTCCCGCCTATTATTTTCGCAACAATACTTAAATTTCGAAAAATTTTAAAGATTAATATTTACGAGTTTCCATGCCGACTATTCAATGTTTGTTGTCTGTTGTCTTCTTGTGTTTGTCAGAGTAGCGAGATTTTCCATTCGGTTTGAAAAGAAAGACCTCAGTTCAAATCCAGGACGTGTAGAAACTTTGAAAGGACTTTTCATTTGAAGGTGAATCAACCGGTCTCCCCATTGGGAGCAGCGTTGTTTTACATTGTGGGGTTAGTACGGAGGATGTTCGGTGATTTTACGTTGATACTTGAACGATTGTTATTCCTCCGCAATGTCCTGTGAAAATGGATTGGGGAGCTACGAAAATTATAATTTTTCTTGACTTTATTTGAGCAAACAATAATTATTTATTGCAAGAAACAAAACTGGTTCGGTTTCATAAATGCCCTTTAAAATGTCCCCCTTAGGTTCGGATCCGTATCCTGATTAGGAAAGGCTATGTAAAGAACAAAAATTAATGCAACTAGAAGTTCATCCCTTGTGTCCATCTTGCTTTCATTTCACTGTTCTTCATGTACCCAGGGACGAATTCTCCATGCTTGCTATGCTTGCTGCTCAAGCTCATTACTTGAGAAAGAAGTAATATTTATTTGTTAATAAATGCATGCATTTATAAAGCTTTTATTTTTGTAGACAAAAGACGTCTTAAGCTTGCGCGGCAATAATTGAGCTTTGGGTTGTGTATCGAAGGCCGATGCTTGCTCGTCTAGTCAAAGCTACCTTGGCTTGCTCGGTTGTGGGAGCTTCAGGTCCTCTCAGCAGCACTGTGATTTCATGCGCGCGCATAGCCATATCCGCTCCCTTTACGTCGTCTTAAACACATGCCATACGCAGTAAAAGTAGCTCAAGCTAGTGAGCTTCAGCCAGCCTTTACGAGTGTGCGTGTTGCTTGGGAAAATTAAGTTACAACCAACTTTTTATGAAGATGTTATTGACCAGTTCATAAAGAAGAACCGTAGGGTAGAATTTGTATTCAAGTAGGTAAATTGAAAAAAGGTAGAATATCATTTGTAAAATACATGTTGTATTTGTATGATCAAATGTACATAAATTTCTAAAAATATAGTTTTAAATGGTCAGTAATTCATAATTCCGCTAATCAGACTTCAGTCACACCTCTCACTCCTAGAATGATAACAAGAGCAAACGTGAATTTCAAGACCAGCATTCTCCCCTGCATGTACCCCCCTTTCCCCATTTATGCTTATCTGATAATTCTCCATTTCTGTATTGCGTTACTAATCAAAAACGAGGGACAGCAGTTCTCCGTCATTCTCATAATAATGACGCATCCACTGCTACCTCATTTTGAGTTAGAAAAAAATTCATTCCTACAGTTGAACACATAAATGCCTGTTGGCGCCGGAGTCGAACCATGAAGTTCTTATCTGGCACTCACTCTCACACCTGAGTGTGTGTATGTGTTTGTGGAAAGGTGCACGGTATCTTTTTTGACATCCAGCTGAATCAGTTCCGATTTTATTCCTCGCTATAATTTGAACATAAAGGCGTCCTACCATTTACACATCAATTGAAAAATCACAGTCCTCTCTTCCGCTCTCCCCCCCTTTTTTTTCTGTCTTTCAATTCCGGCTGCTTTTTTCCTCGGAATGCAAGACATTGATCATTACTTCATCTGCCTGCTCAATAACACACCACTCATCTAATAGCTCAGCTGTTTGGTCCCGTTTTTATTTGGCATTCTTCATTCACTTTATTTTTGTGAGGATCTTTGTGTATATTGTATAAATTACATTCACATTTACCATCGAGATTAAAAAAAACAAAACAAACACCGACTTTGCATTTGCAGTTAGTTGACTCTTTGAAACAGTATGCAATATTAATTTCCATGTTGTCAGTATCAGTTGGTTGTCTAAATACGAAAGCCTTTCAAATATTGACTAGTTAGTGACTGCTTACGACCTCAAAAACATCTTATAAATCCAGCTATGAAAATATCGGTCTCCCCATAAGTAGAATAACAGTAGGACCAGGTCAATGTTAAGTGACAGAGCATCTTAGACATGCACTTGCTTGTTCAAGTTGCTGACAGGAGTGACTGGTGCGTGCACTGCTGTGTTCCCCCCTCACAATTTCTTCAGCCTAAGGAGATCCAGCTAAGTATGCTTATGTTGATATGATTAAAATTAACATTTACAAACGTGAATTTATTTTATCCTTTCCCCCAGATTGAAAATTGACATTATCGGGAAAAGTAAGTAAGGTAAAATTCAAATTGTTATCCAGTGCTGTTCTGCTGTACGACAGACACGCGCGATGGAAATCACGTGCAATAAAATCTTGTTTCGGAAGCTCTCCCATTTCTTAAAGAAAATCAGGGTTCGTACAATTTTACGAACGGTTTCTGTTATTACTATAAAGAAAAGAGCTTCTGCCACCTCCACCGTGTTCCGTAATAATCTTGTGCTCCCCCATCTCTTCTCACCCCGTGGTATTAAAGGGAAGAGTTTTTAATCTCGACCGTCATTAAGAGAGAGTTCGGACAGAATTAGCGGAAATCAATATCCCATCAGTAGATCCGTGTTCGAGCGTATAATTACAGCGGGAGGGTGTCGAGTATGAAGGTTTTTTTTCTAATTTCTAAGTATTATTTAGACTTAAATAATTTCTTTCAGGAGCCAATTTGTACCTTCTTATATTTGTACTTTATTATCCAAGACTGGCTGCAGGGAAGGATGCATTAATTAGGACGTTCAATGCTACCAATAAGATCCATTATTGGTAGCATTGAATTACCATTACCTCCTCCTGCATTTTTAAAATTTTTTTTTTATTGCTAAAACCAGGGAGGACGACGCAAGTAATACATTCAACTGATCATTGTCTCACTCCATTCCGATTAAGATGGAAACCCTTCTCTCTTTTTTCTCACTCAAAAAAACTCCCGAAGGAAATAAAACATTCTCCGGATGGTTCAGAAAAAAATGTGTTTAACATGTTAAGAGACGCCATCGATTTTTAAGTCGCAGCTGCACCGTGCGTGCCACTGCTTTATTTGCCCGCAGTTAGTGTTCGGCAAGGAGTTTAAATTCCGTCAGGAACACGTGTTCCCTTGGCAGAAGAGAGACAATCTAGTGGTGTTTGTAGATCAATTATCAGTCACGTGGGCTTCCTGTTGGAACTGTCGTATATTACAGCTCTTTTTTTCTCTTCGTTTCTGTGTTTATTATTACTTGGTTCTGTGCGTTTTTGGTCATCTGACGTCATTAAAAATTTCATGGGAACTTTAATGTTCACAATCTACTTCCATGTATATTTGTTAATCTTTTGTTGGTGTGACTTCCGGCGAAGGGATATTAAATGTAATGTGTAATTTAAATAGCCTACTCCTCAAGATATTCAAATGTAAACCCTGTTCCTTTACACTTGGATAAAGGATTGAAATAGAATATAATTTCTCGAATTCTTAGCAAGTATAATTTACTTTGCAAATTTATGAAAATCTTTCTACAGTATTTCAATAATACGTTGATGCACTTTTTTCTACTTGTATATATTGTGCAAATATTTAATATTTATGCTATTTTGTTTTATTCAATTAAACAGTAAGTTTCTTTGTTTTTCGTAAACAGTTTTAAATTTCGATTTTTGGAGTGAAAGCACTGGAGATCTTCATACTTCCGGTATGTGATTTATAAAATCACAAACATGCGTACATCAGAAAAGAAGAATGTTATTAATATCAGCCCAAAACTCTTTGTGCTTTAAAGCGATTTTTAGCGTTGTGGAAAAGGAGTTGCATCCATAGCGCTAAACCGACTGAAGAAAGACCAATCTAAGCTCAATTTTAGTGGTTGAACTTTTACCAAACCTTTCTTTGAACGATTTCCGAGTTAATCGTGACACTGGCAAGTAGGGGTTTTTAGTTTGGGGAAACTCGGCTGCTTTATTCCGTAACTCAAGAAAATCGACCGCAGAACTCACACTATTTCAGGCAATAACATAACGGTGTTAGGTATCACGACTGTGGTAGTTTTCTGCCAGCTTCTCCGGATGCCATTGATGTTAATGGTAGCCTTGGACCAGCTATCTGTGATTGGCTAAGGGTGGAGACTGCTTTCCCCAGTTTATAAAAGTTTATAGTGAGGGCTGAATGGCCTAATCTACTCCCTTTGTGGAATAAAAGGCGTTAGCGGCTAGTTGTTTTTATTTATTTTTTTATTGAAGAATTTGTTTCTGTTTCAATGTAAACTATTGACTTTGCATTTTCCCGAGTTTTATTTTTATTTAAAAATTGAACTTTCTGCCTTGGGGATTGAAAACTGGCCACTGGGAGGGAAATGTTATCTTGAATGCGACTAGCTTTTAGAAACGATGGCTTTTATCTGCGTGAAAAAGAAATTTCATTTAATCAACAAGCACCCCGCCACTCGGTAGCAAAGATAAATTTTCTTCAAGGGAGTTAAGGAGATGGGGAGAAAGGAGGTAAGATCATAGTGCAAAAACAAGAGTTCGCCTCCTTATCCTAGAACAAACAAAACCTTCATTTTATCTCTCAAACACTTCCAACCCTACTCGGGATCCAATTTTATTTGCAGCTTTCTATTTCCAGCCTGCCCCATCCCCACCCGTCAACCACACGCCCAGTGAGCACGTGGAATGGAAAGATTAAAAACTCGTCCGTAACACATATATTTGCATAGGTAGTCCTCCTCCTTCATGTTTTACACACACACACACACACACACACACACACTTTAATCAGCAATAGTTTTCTGAGCTTCTACACGAATGCAATACGAAATTTCCCAGAATTGTTGAGAAGAGTTTTAATTTAAACAAGTAAGTGGATACATAATTAAGTATATTTTCATCCCTCTACATTTTGATGTTTACATTTACAGATGAAACATAGTAAGGCTATCATGCAAACTTTTACTGGTAAGGAATAGACAGCGCCTGCCGTTTGGACGAAAAGATGCAGGTTCGAATCCAGTTTCTAAGCGTCGAACATATTTTAAGTTTAAAATGGCAGTGATGAATTGGTATCGAAAAGAATTACCAGGTGTTGGAAATTACTGCAATTTGGAATGAGTCACGTGATTAAGAAACGAAATAAGGACTTTTCAACTGAAGGGATGCTACCTTCTCTGTCTCATACGCAGATGCAAGGAATTCCCCTTTCGTACATTCATTCTTCCCCCTCTCAGACCAAACAATTCTTAGAACACACTTACAGACATAATGTTTTTCTTGCCCTTACATTATCGTAAACAACAAACTTCCAATGTTTGCAGTTGTTAGTCGAAATATGAAATTTGCCTAATTTCATGAGTTTGTTATTATTAAAAGAAACAAGTTTAAGAATGAAATATCGGAAATCTATTTAAAGCATCTACATCTAATTTCCGGAGCAAATTTTAGGTAAGGTATAGAATGAAAATGTGTTATTGCTCCGCGTTATTTTAGACGTGTTACTTTTCTCTTGTTGAAATCCTTACTTTTCTAATACAGATCATCTAAAAAATGCTATTTTAAAAAAAAGTTAACAGGCGAAGGGATTAAAAAAAAACTTCTTGTTAGCTAATTTAAGTTCTGGCAATCTTTGCCACTAACCTAAGTGTTCTGTTTTATTTTTCTTAACATCCTTAAGATACTGGCAAGATTTCAGAGAGAGAGAAAAAAAAAAAAAAAAAACAGTTGGACATTTATTAGGACTACAGTTCTTCGTAAACACTCCAGACAGACAGACTAGAGGTAGCATACAAACCACCTCTCGCTTTATTCCCGATAAAAAATATTTTGCATTGATTTAACAGTAGTTCTGTTGCACTTTAAAAATGTTCTCAGCGGGCGTGAATGCAATTTGTTGGCCCACCGAAGAAGAAAAAAAAACAAAACAGTATCGCAGAAACCAGGATTTCTTTGTTTTCACTTCCTTTTTTCCCCCCAGGTATTTCCGCGCTGATAACTGGGAGCGATGCAGACACAGGCTGCTGTCTGTGCTTCGACAGATAACTTCAAGATGTTATCTGTCTCTTCTGTTATCAGCGTTTTAATTTTGAAAAGACAGTGACGAATTATTGATGAAAAGAAGGTACAAGGTTGGAAATTACTTAAAATTGGAATGCGTCAGATGATTAAGAAACGAAACAAAATTTTCAATGTAACATTACCATTTGTAATTTGTACTTGCGTCGATAGATATTATTCAGCACGTATTATTGATTCCATTTTTTGAGTTCATTTGTAAAAACCAGCTGTTTATTTTCAAAGGTGAGGGAGGCAATTATCCTCTCTGGTCATTCCGAGATCATTTTTTCTCTGTTGCTAATATACGTGAAGGCTCGCTACAAAGTAAGGAAGAGTAAGTGGAAAATAAATGGAATGCGATAGGAGTGCTTTGAAAACTAAACTAACAAAAACCAACATATCTGAAGAGATATGTTGGTTTTTGTAGGCTTACATCACAACAATACAATTGGAGTGTTTTGTTTTCTTGTGTGAGTGCCATTCTTCTGTGCTGTTATTACGAGTTTTAGGGCCGGACTACTGGCATATGTTGAATATTTGATAATGATGTTCCCATCAGATTTACTTTTCATGCTGCTGAGAGGGAGGTTCAGACAGTTTATGGGAAGGAAATGACTGAAGAACTGAAGGAAAGAGACTGCATCCTTCAGCTATATTCTTTGTAATGGCATTACTAAACTGTCATTACAGACAGACAGATTATACGACTGTTTTTTATCTGTTTATCCATTTGATGTTATCATAAAGATACGCTGAAGAATTTCCGGATTCAGTTTGCTTTTTGTGAACTTTAATTTTGAAGTTTTTTATGAATAATAATAATAATTATTATTATTATCCAATGACTAATGATAATTTTTTTTTTTAATGAAGCTCATCTCCAATGATAGAAATTAAATAAAATGATTATGTTTTAGTATTTTCAACTTGCTTGCTTGTTTACTGCAGACGCTGAGGGTTCGAAATCCCGTTGAGGCATGGATGATTGTAAAAGTCTGTTCTAGATGAGCTTGTGTAGCTCCTTTGATTTCATAAGGCTTTTCTCAGAAAAAAAATCAAAAACGTATCCTTCAAAACGAAATGTTAACCTTCACAATTTCCTTAAATTAGCGTAATATAAGAAGATCGTGAGAGTCCTGAATGCATTTACTCAAATTAGAACAACAACATGTCACTTCGATTGTCATTTCTCTAGATTGACCATCCGGTATTTCGTCGTGGATCTCGCAGGTTTTCCGTGCCCTAGGGGAAAATATTTTCGTCTCTTGGCAAGTCAGATATCTACCGCTAGATAAATGAAGGCATTTCAAAGCACCTCTGGATGACCATCTATGATAGAACGATGAAGTGAGACCTGAAGAGCACTTTAGGACTTTAAGTATAATCCATTGAATTTCTACAAGTTAACCACACTGTGAGGGGTCACCATAGTCGTACCATATAAGAGCCTGTGACAGAGGTCTTGATGTTCTCCAAATGATTAAATTTAGATTATTGCAGAAAATTCTCGCTGTAACGTGCATTGATTATCATCCTATCCTTCTGCTGTCCTGAAGACTTCAAGGATTAGTTGGATGCTGAATATTGTGATTTGAATATAATTTTTTTTCCTAAGTAGAACATGTCGTGTTTTCCGCGCTCTGTCGTTTCTCCTTGTTTCACAGTTTGCTTTTAGATTCACGTTTTGTTATCAGTGAAAATGTGTTTCAAGAAGATAGTTTCAAAGATGGATCATTGGTCACTTCTGTCCACACTGACCAGGAAATACAACAGTGTTAAATCAGTTTGATCTACCTCACAAACACCAGACGTTTCGGTGGGCATTTATAAAATCCAAAAGAAAAAAGTTGCTTAAAAAATTCTATGAACAAAAGAAAATGCACCGTTTTTCTTCTTGCAATACACAAAAGAGATAAAAAAAAAAAAAGTGGCAAACCAACAGTGGGCACTTCTTGAACTGCACCAAAAGCGCGTTTTCATTATCTTATGTCATGCGGTGACGTCTAAGGAATTCTCCACCCCACACCCTAATGTGGGAGAACGCTGAGTTTACTTCTCCTAGGACCTAGGATGACCAATTTCAACTTGGGATTGTGTATATAGTGGATGCACGAAGTTGTATGAATGAATAAAAACCAAACATTCACCCTCAAGGCGGCCTTTAGGCAGAAGAGCGGATACGCCAACTACTCTGCAAACCAGTCCGGCACTGTCCAGATGAAATTACATTATAGTTGACATTGTTGCTATTCTTAACACATTATTAGCTCTTTATAATCGATTGGTTTTCATTACATAGAGAAGAGAAAATGTATTTCTGAATTATCTGGAAAGGCACGAGTAGCTCATCATCGTCAATGTTACAGATTTGTTCGATTTGTTCCTGTTGGTCCTTGGGTTGATTGGTACGCACATTGCGCAAACTCGTCGAAGTGAAGACCTGTTGTGGATGAATTGACTGGAGAGAGCTATGATTGATTTACAGTTGGCTTACCGTTCACCGATGTCACCTTTCTGTTAAAGTGAGCGGAGTTTTTATTTATTTATTTATTTATTTAAGCGATTAAAGTTCATTATAACTTTCAGATTTCATTTCTACGGTTTCTCGCGCATACAGCAGCGGATCCCATTTACAAAAAAAAAGGGGAGGGGGAGGGATGGAAAGTAAGAATGAAAGAAAGAAAAATTTAAACTCTGTGGATACTTTCTTCGTTACTTACCCTCATTCACACCTGCACAGTTAATGATGATTCCTCTTCATACTCCCTACAAACTGCTGTTCTTGAATGTTTCTGTCATCTGAGGAAGATCACTTGACAAACGTTTCTATTTGCGTTTCTTAAGGGAAAAATAGAGAATCTTTTTTTAAAAAACTACCACTTCGTTGGAATCTGGCGGAAAATTATTCTTCCATAATTAAGGAAGCAAAATATATTCTGGCAATACTCCCACGATTGCACTGCGCAGCGAAGAGGAAAATGGAAGTGATTAATTCTAGCATTGAATTCTTTAAAAAAGGTCAAATGCATTATGGGCGAATAAATATAATCACGTTCCTCAGTAATAAAATTAAATGATGACTTCTGCATCAAGTTCTTTCTTTCTTCCAAACATATTCAGAAAAATTTCAATTTATTTTTTCATTTTTAATATTTTCATATCAGGATTCAATAAATAAGATGTCTATTAAAATTCACTACAATGACCGCAGGTCCAGTTGCGAATCACCCACTACCCTTATTACAGCAATCGCTAAGATCAAAATTACATTACAGGAAAGGGTATCGTTTGAATAATCTCTGAGTATTAGCTTGAAAAAGTTCCATGTTGGGTCTCTGGAGTAGGGTTTCCGGTATTAAAAATAAATAAAAGTACGAAAAATATAGAGAACAATAAAAATAAAAAAAATCCTTAGCCAATCCACTTTACGAATGTAGGTTTACAAACCAACCTTTCGTGGGTGGGAGACACAGAAAAAAATGGCCTTTGCATCATTTGGTGCCGATTTATTCTGGCATCCGAACGGGTGCCAGAATAAACAATTTTGTCCTGTTGGGTTTACAAATAAAATGCATCCGACCTTGAGAACTAAAAGAAGAGTTAGTCATCGAGAATTAAAAGGCTTTGATTGAACTCCTTATAAGAAGATGACATTGAAAGAAGCCTCCCCCTTCCTGTTGCCTTTCTCTGTGATATCAGCATTATCGTGACACACACAAGGCAAAGATGAATCTTCTGTTGGCAATCACATAAGTGGAAAATCCTCTTATCGAAAAGATTTCCGAATCACAAAATATTAAAGATCCATCCGAAATAGTTAGAAGAAAGAAGCCTATTTAAGTTACAGAGTCCTAACTTTTAAAAATAAAACGAGCTAATTGGACATTTATCGCACTGCTTTGATGATAAACACCATAGATTCTAATGTTAGTGCTTTGAGCATTTATACTCTCTGTCTATCACAAATTTGCAAATGTTTGCGCGGGTGAGTGAGCTGCTATTCTGAGAGAATAAAAACCTAAATTCAAGAGTTTCCAACCTTTCACTTCCATCTACTATTTTATTTTATTTTATTTTATTTTATTTTATTTTATTTTATTTTGATCGGAGGCATTCGGATTCACGTTCCATTTACCTCATTCATTATAATTCGATTTGTAAATCAAAGACGAAGCGAATCGTTTCTACGTTGTTAAATAGACAGAAATGGAGGATATTAAAGATCTATCCTTTTTTGTTTAAATAAAAATAAAACTTTGGCTATGAAATAAGGATGGATCTTTAATATCTCCTATTTCTAGCACTCAGTTTCTGCTGTTTTATAAAAGAACTCAAAGAATTTGGAAGGTTTTTTCCCCACTTGGTTAGACTATAATAAATTTAGTTTAATCCTTTATCCAAGTGTGAGCAAACAAAGTTTGCACCTGAAGTATCTTCGGGACTGAGGCAACTCGTGGTAAATTATAGTCTATCCAAGTGGGAAAAAAACTTCGAACATCTTTCTCTTAATCCAAAGTAATTTAATAATAAGGTGAGACACCTTTTGGCAACTCGTGTAGGTAAATATAACTTCTCCAGTGCTTCCACCTTAGTATCACCACCGTGATACTAAGTGGTATATATTTCGTGAGTGGGTCTGGCTACCACTCACGAAACCTCAATAAAGGTTGAAACCGATCTGAGTAGTGGCACTTCTCTTAATGCATAGCATTATACATATCTGCAAGGAGATGTGCTTTGCATTATAGGAGATACTAAGACACGGAGTGATGAGAGCTTGATCCACCTTTACCATGAGTTGCCTCAGTCCTGAAGATACTTCAGGGGCAAACTTTGTTTGCTTACACTTGGATAAAGGATTAAACTAAATTTATTATTAAATGAAAGAATTAGAACAGTTTTAAAGCAGGATTGCATAATCGTTGCACTGGTGACCGGTGGAACGATTACTAATGAACTCGAAGCGTGGGAGAGATGTATTTTCCGTCAGCGAACTCGCGGTCGGTGCGTAACCTATTTACTAAAATAAAGAGCCAAAAGGCTTCACTTCGGTGATGCAAAATTCTATAAATGAAGTGGATATTAAATCCGACATTATTTCATAGCCGAATACAGAAACTATAAAAGTTTCCGACCGAGAGTTCGCTTACGGAAAACACTTCTCTCCCACGCTTCGAGTTCATTAGTACTGAGTTTTTGCTGTCTTAGGTTTCTGCGTAGTCTCTGACGAAAACCAATCAGTTTGAAACAGCTCTCATTCTAGTGAAACCTTATCAAACAAACAAACAATAGGAGGTGAAACTAGCGATCGTGCTTCCTAGCTTAACGGGAATACACTCCCCGCTCTCTGGTCAAACTTCGCCCAAACTTTTATAGTTTCTGTATTCGGCTGTGAAATAATGTTGGATTTAATATCCACTTCATTTATATTATAATTATTATTATTATTATTATTATATTTACTCTATTTCCTGCATTTGTCATTCCACTGGGCAGGAAATAGCATAAAACATATTTCCTAGCAAGTAACTAAAGTAAAACGAAAAAGTTTAAATTGCGGGGTAAAAAAAAGGAGAATTCCGTTTAAAAATCCCCACGGAAAAGTAAGAAAGAAATCAGAAGAAAGAAAGAACTTTCTTAAAGAAGGCTTACTTCGGATTGCAATCCTTCTAAAACAACTATCATCGCTAAGAATACTCCACAGTTCAATCCCCTCCTTAGCTTCGAAATACTGCGTGTACTTGAATCTTGGTTGAGTGTTTTCGCCGAAATGAGGTCACAAAGACGGCTATAATATCCTGCCGCTACTGTCGGAAATATTCTTGTAGCACGAGGAACTAGCAGACGACATGCAGTCAGCTGTTTGTCTTCTGTTTTTCGAGTTTGATCGCCCGGTTGTGTTCCAGCATTGGTGCCCTTTTGATGACTTCTGGGTCCAAGTTAATTTTTTATTCGCTTTATTTCTATGCAATTCTAACTCGCTCTTTCTCCTTCTCTCACTTTTGCTCCGTTTTGTTTTCTTTAAGACATCACAATAGTCGATCTTTCCGGCTGCCTTCTGAGCAACAAAAGATACAAACGCTTGTCAAGACAAGAGATGCCGTCTTACTACGTTCCTGTACGTGTTTTGTGATTATCTCACGAACTCTTCCCGCCCCCCCCCTCCCCTCCCAATATATTTCAGTTTGTATCAAGTTTATAACTCACCCCGCCGTTTGATTGCAGGCGATTTCCATCTTACGATCAACCAAGATGGAATGAAGAAGTAACAAGGAAATTCGCCTGCGATGAAACGGCGGGGTGACTTAAGGAGCGTTTGATTAAGTTACAAAAGCAATTTTGATATTGAGGGATGACTTCCCTTTGCTATTGGCCTTTTATAACCTTTTATTATTCTGAAAGCAAAGCAATTTAATAATAAATTACTGTGAGTCCATGTCTCTGTCACGAAAAGCTGGTCCCGCATCAAGATTCACGTGAGCTAATAAGAATGTGGCCGAAGAAATCTTCTCATACATAAAGAAGTGATATTTCGTTACCATGGGGAAATTACTTGTCACTGCCTCTTTTATTAGTTTAAAAGTAATCAGGTACACTTTTTACATTTTAATGGTATTTAAAAAGCAATAAAAGACATGTGCGGTATCATCTTCATCCCTCTTTCTCTCTTTACTGATATTAGTTAATCGATGAGCAAGCCTCTGTTGCTATTTTAATTACATCCTTTGAAGCCTTTGGTAGATGGGATGATATTTGCTTCCAATTAACATTTAGTTCAGAGTATGAGGGCTGACTTTCTTTTTTCCTAACAAAAAAAAAAAAAAACATAACTGGGGATTGTGATACGTCTTTTCTTATTTGTATGACGAAAACATATTTCCATTTTCCAGTGAATACACCCGCCAAAAGAAAACATGCGCCCAGCTGAAGACAAGACATTATGAGTGCACAGTATTGGACTGAAAAGGTGGACGAAAAAAGTGCTATGCATGATATTATTTCATCAGATAGGATCGAATTCTTTTTTTTTTTTCAATCATTATTGCAGTCATTGCAAAATCGGGTTCTTTTTTAATCATTATTTCAGCCAGTGGTTACACGCTGGAGAGGAGGATACTTTTTGAATGAGAAGATTCATCCTAGTTGCAAAACTCACGTACTTAATAGTTGCATATTTTCATAAAAATCTGGAAAACACCTGGGTTCGATTCCTGTAGAAAGAGAGGAATTTATAAATGATTTTTAACTAATGATAGTTAGCCCTTCAATCGGACTGATTACCAATACACGGTACCAACATATTATATATTGGTCAACCAGCTTCTCCTTTATGAGCTCAACATAAAAAAAAAAAAAAATCAGACGAAGCATGGCTTTCCACACTCTGATTAAACAGGCAAGTTGGCCAGGAGAGGTCCAGGGGTCCGTATAATTTATGAACTGATGGTTGCATCTAATGCTGTCCCCAAAATAGAAGATAATCATAAACAAAGAGCACAAAAGGCGTTTTTAAGAAGAAATGACTTAAAATTGTTTAAAGTGTGTTTGTAGAGTTTCAAAACTCGATACTGAACGATCATTTTATTTCAAGTCACTTTTACAGCAAATATTAAACATTTTTGGGTACAAGCTTGAAAGATAAATATTTTATTTAGAGTCCATTTTTATGTATTATTAGTTTTTTTTTTTTTTTTACTGTTATTGCATTTATTTACGTGCTATATTTTCCATATCAGAATAATGTCGTCTTTCATGTACTCTTTGTCTCAAAAGTTTCCTTTTTTTTCTTTTCATTTATTATTCATTTCATGGTCACTAAACTACGTTGTTGTTCTTTCTTTCATTCTCAGAAGTGCAATGTTTTTAATACTTAGATCTTAAGTTATGCACGACCTTAAAAGATAGATGCATTCACTTTTAACAGTTGTTTTTCCTTCTTCTAGTTTGACCACCGATTAGAGGGTCCCTCGACACTTCTGCGCATGTCAGAAAAAGGAGAATCCATTCAATAGGGAAATCAATCTGTCTTCTGGGATGTGTTTGTTTATTATTACAGGTCGGAAAATTTAGCTTTTCTTTTACGAACATTGTTGTTTTTAAAGTGTAACTATTTTGCTTTTATAACAGTTGTAAAAATGCACATAGAGTAATAACAAAATTAAAAAAGGTGTAGCATAAAACAAAAATTTAACTAAGCTCATTTTTAAGAACGTTTTCTATAAAATAAAAATAATTATACAGAAAAACAGAAATTTTTTCAAATGAACTTAGATATTCTAAACTTACAGTTCAGAGAACTGAGACACTTTAATATGTCCTTAACCGATTAATTATTTCTGACTTGTTGTGACTCTTTTAACAAACCCATGCAAAAAAGGTTGGGAAAAAATACCATTATTAAATCCTTTTAATCTTCAGAGTCATCTGAATCGGTGTCCGAATCGCCATCACTTTCACTTAAACTAATCACAAAGGTTCGCATAATTCTTCGATAATTCCGTCTCTGCCCCAATACATATTTTCCAATTAGGTGACATAAGAGCAATATTTTCCCCAGTTTTGAACTGTAATACTTTCAGTCGCCTGTTCTGAAAGCTTAAAAAGCTTCGACATGTCAATATCTCCAGTTACGTTGGATGGCGAATGAAACTTTCACTTCTGCCCAAACATACTCAATAGCATTAATATCGCAATGATATGGTGGTAGCCTCAAAGCTAGAAATCCATGCTCTTTGAGCATCATGTCGAATTTAAATAGTTTAGTTGTGGGCGAGTTTCTTTTGACCAAATTAAGCAATTCAATTTTTTGCATATCTGGGGAATGAGAAATGTTATTTGCAGAGAGCCAATCCATAAGAACTTGCTTCTTATTAGACAATTTGGAACTTTGTTTGATCGAATAGAGTGATATGAAGCATAATCAATTATAACAACAGCATTTTTAGGAAGGTTTGGAATCAGTTTTTCTTCTGCCCACTTTTCGAAGATCGTAGAATTCATTTGCCTATGGTAATTGGCTTTGTATAGTAAGTTTGAATTCGGTAAAAAACCCATTTCTCCAACCGCACACAAAATTATTATGCGCCGCGAGGCATTTCCGGTTTGTAGCACTCCACATTCTTCTATAGACTGCCAACATTTTCCATAAGTTAAATTACTATCAATCCAAGTTTCATCTAGATACACAATCGGTCATTTCGCCTCCCTGAAACGTCTTATTGCTCTCAAATACTGCGTTCTAGATAAAACAATGTCACTTCGCTCCATGATAAGTTTCCTTTTATTCTGGGACCTTTTAAAACAAAATCCGATTTCATGAAGTATTTTCCTTAAAGTTTTTCTTTTCCAAAGAAAATTAATTTTTTCTTTAAGCACAGGAATCAATTTCGGAACAGTTGGCACTCTTTTCTCGACCACGTAAAATTCGTGAATAGTTCTTATAACGTCACCATCAAAATCATTCAAAGCTACGGTTTCGATGGTGCTCTGGTGCTTTTTTTTAGGAGATTTAAATTGTGGCTTACCTTCACCTTTTGATTCCCTACGAATTCTTTTAACAGTCGACCCCGATACGCCCGCAATTGCACTTGCAAATTTTATGACTTGAGAAAGGGGAACAATAAGACGATTATTTTTCCAGAATGTCAGCACATTATTCAATATTCTTTTGCAAGAGCTACTGAAACGTTTAACAACAGAACTTGTTGACTGTACTGAATCCATCACACAAATTAATAATAAAAAAATAATGCAAAAAAGCAACAACAAAAATCAAGCTAGTACTAGTACAGCGACAGACAAGAAAGCACGTGATTTCGCATGTTGGCGACCAATTCGTGCATCCATCATTTCTCTCTCCCCTTCAGCATGAATCGACTATTCTTGGCAAAATGCCAAGGAGAGATCTACAAACGGTGGGCGAACTTATACCACACTTTGAAGACTTTTTTCTTGAAGAAAATGCTTTCGTAGCTCAGTATTTAAAGGAAATCCTTTTCGGATGAAAAAGACCTCGGTTTTAATTCTGAATAGGACGCGAAGAACCCTTATGAGGGCTTTTCAACTGAAGGTGAGATATCCGATCCTATACGAGGTGTAAGATGAGTTATCAGGTTCAAACTATTAAAACCCATCTCGTCAAAGAATTGCATGTCAGGATTGGATACAAATTCACAGACCCCCCCCCTACCCCGAGAATTGTTATGAGTAACCTATTTCGACGTAACTTATAGTAGTTAGCTTCGTTGATAAAACCCACCGCTGCTTTACCGTAAATATTGGCGGTTCGACGTAAGCCACGGATCATTTGTAAAAATGAGTCCCAGATGCACTGTATAACGCTTTATGTTTGTAAAGTTGATAATTTTCTTACTGATTATGATTAAAGTTATTTCTTGGATAGAACATGATAGTCAGCAAATGGCCATGAAATGCGAGTACTGAGCTGCGTTCTGGGAATTCCTAGACTCTGGAATTCATTTAATTTATTCTTTCGGCTTACTGTACTAAATTCTATCGATCAGTGTTCATTTTCACTCGTAAAGCGCTCTGCTAATCTTCATTATGTGGCTGCGGTCCTTCGCTAGAAACCAAAGATCAGCAAAACACGGTGGAAATAAATGAATGAAATCCGCACTGTCTCTGGTCCCACGTGGGTAGACGCTCACAAGTCGTGACTATTATAATTCTCATAGGATATTTAGAAGTCTTGTTTGCATTCGACCCCATTCTCGCGAATGTATTCAAATTTCTATTACACTTACTAATCACCCGCAGTTTAATGTTTCTCAATTCGAAAGCGCTAAACTCACCTGCACACACAGAGACTACTATAATCTAACACCACAACTCTGTGTGGAGTAGTGTGCGGCTTAAATATAATCTCCCGTCTTTTATTTTCTTAATTGAGAAACGCTATCTGAGAAGTGCATTCTCATCAGTCTTTCTGGCCGTAAACGAAGCCACCGGGATTTGCATAATGAATGTAATTTTACTCAAATCCCTTCCTGAAATGACTCTCTCATCAGAAATACACGCGCGGGAAGATTAAAAGAAAAAAAAAAGGATTAAAGAATAAAAAGTATGTTCGTCCTGAGTTCGAGCTATTAACTTCCTAATGTTCCGTATGTTAAATAGCAGCACACGAGAAGTTAAATCATTGAGTCTAATTAACTTCCAGCTATATTTGGGAATGAATGCTTTCTCTCTCTCTCTTCGTTTTCTTCTGCATTGCAAGATATTTGGATAATAAGAAAGGCCTAATTTTCGTTTAACCAGAAAAACACATTTATATGAGAAAGAGAGATAAAAAGAAAGAAATTTTGTAATGAAAGAAGCAAGAAATCATTTTGACAAATTTAATATGAAAAAGAGGTGCTGAACGAGCAAGTCCTTTTTAAAGAAATAAGGCGATAAATCAAGCGAGGGTTGGTTGGTGATAGTTCTCGTTTTCACTGAAGGACTCGCTCGATAATTTGCACTCCCGATATTCTTGATGGCTTTTCTTTTCTTTTCTCTTAAGATGATTAAAAGCGACACTTTTACAAGTGAGTGAGTGGCCGATAAAAACTCTTGATAATTACCAAGAATTTCACACTCATTTGCCATCGTCCAAGAAAAGTAACAATTCGGAGGATATTTTCTCCGAATAAATGTCCTTGAACGACTTGAATTTAACCTCACATAAGAGAGTGCCTTTATGTCAACTGATTTGTAGTGCAGTCGGAAGAACAATTTACCGATTTGTTGAGAAAATCTGAATTTGAATTCAGTCTAGCATGCGAAAACATTTATGTTTTCGCATGAATTTATATTATAATAACTCCCCCCGCAGTATTCGATGGGTGGATCGAGTAGCTCATCGATACTGTTGCCGGTCCCAAGCACGGATAAAGGAGGGTTTGGCAATGGGGCTAACAACCCATTCCTAGAAAAAATATTTTGTTGAGAAGGCTAAACAATTTGAAAGACTCTACGGAAACGACGTACGCAAAGGAAAAGGTTAACGAGAAATATTATGAAATTCAGAATATGAAATGTCAGGACGTTATTACAGGCCGGTAAAACGAAATGTAGCAGAAGAATTATTGAAATACGGTATGGATATCACAGCCTTGCAGGAAATAAGATGAAAAGGACAGGGAGGAATTAATAAATAGATTATACTTTAGTGGTCCTATAAAACAAGAAGAATATGGAGTTGGTATAATATAAGCACGTAAACACAAGAAAGATATTTAATTAACCAAATATTTCGGTCTGGAAATAGCAGACCATCTTCAGTGGCACTACAAGAAACGTTTTGGAAAAAATACAAGGTGGAATACTAACAATAGATCATTTAAAAATAGAACAAGCCGCGTGATGTTATATCACCAAGTATTAAAGGGAATATTTATAAGCAAGAGACATGATTGAAATAAAGATATTAATTAATAATTTCAATAATTTTAAATAACATAAAATTAATATGAATTAATGAGTTATCCTGATTAGACTTTCCTAGATTTTTGATATAGATATACAGTCATTCCGATTCAGGTTAGGACGATGGAGCAAGGCCTCTACGCTTTCTTTGAATAAACGTTCAAATTTATAGAGGGATGTGACCGGATGAGGAGAACGTCTAAAATGATAACTGGTTGTTTTTTTCCATTTCCATAGTAAACTTTATACGATGGCGTAAGGATTGATACTGTTTAAAAAAGAAGGTAAGGAGTCTTTGTTGTGAGGCCATACAGTAAAGATATCATCTATATATCTTACCCAAAAGGATGGTTGAGGGAAAATAGATGAGAAGAGGACTTTTTCTGGATGTTCTAAATAAAAGTTGGCTAAAGCAGGAGAGAGAGGACTTCCCATGGCCGTTCCTTCTACTTGGCTGTAAAATTTGTTTTGACATAAGCAATATCAGAGTGTATTACGAAATCGAATAGTTTTATAGTGTCTTCTGAAAAGATGTCAGCCAGTAATTTTAAAGTCTCCTTGAGAAGTACATTTTTATATAAAGATTTTATATCAAAGCTCACCATAAGATCTGTAGATTGCAATGAGATATTTTTCAATTTCTCTAAGAAATCTGAGGAGTTTTTAAGAAAGGAACTAGAGTTGCCTATGTGAGATTTCAATAATTTAGCTAGATATTTGGCTATACGGTACGTAGGAGAATTGGACGAAGAGGAAAGTCAATTTTATATATTTTAGAAAGACCATAAAATCTAGGAGGTCTTGCAAAATGAGTTTTAAGTCTTTTAATTGTGTCTCTATCTAAACTGATGACTTCATCTAAGAGAGAATTTAATTTCTTTAGTTGTCTGTTGGTTGGATTATAATCAAGTTCTTGATATGTGGAGCGATCTCGAAGTAAAAGAGAAAGTTTTCTTCTGTAATTTGCAGAGTCCATAACTACTGTTACTTTCCCCTTGTCAGCTTTGGTGATAATGAGGTCATTGTTTTTTCTCAAGAATTGTAAAGATTTCATTTCAGAAAGAGATATGTTGGAAGGGGGAAGTTTGGCCTTAAGTAGAGAAGAAGCGACGTCTAGGCGACGAGTATTAGCTTTATCACTAGTTAGATGACTGGGGTTCCGTTCAATATTAACTAGGAAATCTAGATATGGTATCTTATTAGGAACAATAGAAAAATCATGTCTTTTTGAAAGGATGAGGGATCCAATCAAAAGAAAAAGGAGATGATGAAGAGGAAAATAAAGTTAATAAATGAATATAACAAAAAAAAAAGAGAAATAAGAAAATATTTCTCTCACTAATACAGAATTTTAATCCTCAAATAGCAGGATGCAGGAATAAAGGAGAAATAATAACTGAAAAAAGAAGTCATGAAGAGAGGGAAAGAGTATTTTGAAGAATTGTTATCAGAAGAAGAAATTAATGAAGATGAAGATAGGAATTTGAGTGAATTCAGAATAAACGAATAAAAGAACTAAATTATGAAGATGTAGTTAAAGTTATAAAACAGATAAAAATCTTTAAAGCACCCGGTAGAGATGGAATACCAGGGGAGCTTATCAGGAATGCTGGAAAACCATTATGGGAAAATCTGGCAATTAATAATTGAAATGTCGAATGAAGAAAAATTACCAGAGGAGTGGAAAATAGGGGTAATTCAACTAATATATAAAAAGAGAGATAAAGTGACCTCTAGTAATTATAGACGAATTACATTTTTAAATGAAACATAACATTTTATTAAGTTTAATAAATAGTAGATTAGAACTATATACTGAAGACATTTTAGAAGATTTCCAATACGGTTTTAGATCAAAGAGATTTACCACTGATATATTTATGTTAAGGAAAAATACACGAAAAGCGTATGAATATAATATTGAGTCCGCACGGTTAGCCTAGTGACTGTGCGCTTCGCAACCATATGCCTGGGGAAGGAGTGTCCTAGGTTCGATTCTCGTGGGTGGCGTGAGGAGCTGAAGGATCTTCCTTTGCCATAGCCAAGTTAGCCAGTCTTCTTGGGCGTGGACAGCGGGGTTTTTTCCGCAGTTTATCCTGGGAGTTTTCATCCCGCAAAGCAGGCAAACCGGTCTTGAGAACTCAATACTACCGACATAAGAAAAACCGGGGCGTAAGACTGACCACCAATTAACCACCTTATCCTGTGAACGGTTTGAAGTCCAATGATTAATAAACCCTCGACACCGCAAGGTAAAAAGAAGGAAAGGAAGATGAGATATAGTATAGAATTATATAATTTACATATTGAATTTAAACAGGCTTTAGCTAGAATAAATAGACAAAAATGATCAATAGTCTTAAAAGATTAGGAATGCGTTTAAATATCATATGCATAAATCTGTATAGATTTATTATTAATATACTCTCTTGTATTGAGTTTTCTTATTATATATTCAAGTGTCACATTAAACAGACTTGCAGACATCCCGTCTCCCCGTCTTACTCCGGAACTTATTTCGAATGCTTCTCTTAACTCACCTTGTATTTTAACCCTTGCTTTAGATCCTTCTTGTGTGATTTCAGTCATTCTAACCAATTTTTGTGAGATTCCCAATCTATAAATGTAGTATAAATGGCTATAATTTTGAATCAGTAAACCATTTTAAACATCTAGGATCCCTAACAGCAATAACGAATAACACAGCAGAAGAAACAAATAAGAGAATAATAACCGGAAATGAATGCTCTCGCATGCATAAAGGATTATTGGGTATCAAAGCTGTAGGTAAGAATTCTAAAATGAAAATTTATAAATCGATTATTAGGCCAGTAATAACATATATGTGAATCATGGACTCTACCTCAAAAAGAAGAGAATAGGTTAAGGATTTTTGAAACGAAAATAATGAGAAAAATTTATGGACCAATTAAAGAGAAGAAATACAATTGGAGAATAAGAACAAATAGTGAAATTAACGAACAAATTAATAAATGGAGAAGACATTGCCAGATTTATTAAGGATAGGCCATTGAGAAAGGATGGAAGAAATTAGAGGAGTTAAAAAAATATATAAATGGAAAATAATTGGACAAAGAAAGGAAGACCTAAAAAGAGAGGGTTAGACGAGGTTGAGAAAGATCTTGCAATTCTTAAAGTTTAGAATTGGAAAAGTACTGCACTGAATAGCGCAGAATGAAAAAATATTGCGAAGTTAGCTAAAGCCTATAAAGGGTTGTAGAGCTAAAAGAAGTGAATAGTATAATAATAATATTATTATTACGTAACATCTCCAGGGAAGGCTCATCGAGGGAGGGCATCTACTCTACAACTCTCCGTCTCCACCAACACCGCAACTACTTTCATCATCTACACTAACGCCATCTACCGCCGACCACCACCAGTATTTTCACAGACAATCACAAATATTCATTAGATATATGAAGAGCCAAAGGCTTCAATTCGAACCCGCAGCTTTTTGGCTGGAGAGCGGATACGCTAAAGTTGGCCAACCAAGCCGGCATATTATATTATAATATGCCGGCCTGGTTGCATTATATAATATGCATTATAGTATAATATAACGTAATATAACATTTATAATGCTTTTCAAATGAAGGGGAGTTCACCATTCTAATATGGATGCAAAGGAGTTTACCTTTTTTCCAAACCAGCTCTTGAAAATTTCGTCGATATTATTTTGAAGACGCGTAACAGCTGTTCGGTCCCATTGGAAAAAAATAAATAAATAAAATAGCCACGAGCTGACATGTGTTAGCAGAAAAAAAAAAAAGCTGGCGTTGGTTTATTTCAAAGAGAATTGGTTTTTCGCACCTTGCACGAATCGAAGTTTCGCCACATTTCTATTAAGCAATCGTCACCCCATTATCTACTGTTTGACAGCAGCTGAACTTCGAATCCAATTAAAAACAAATTACACCTCGTTTCAATATCAATCCACTTTGAAGGAGCGATGAAATTTTCGATTGGAACGAATGTGTTTCGCAAAGCTCTGGCCTCGTGCCCGCTGCATCCCCTCCCCCCCCTTATCTAGCATCTACTGCAGCAGGAAAAGCCGAGCCTGCTGTCCTTGCTCTCATACTCGCTTAACACGATTAATTAATCCATCAATTAATGCGCGTTAAGCGAAATCGCGTTAAGCGAATACAATAAACAATAGGAATAATTATAATTCATCCATCAGTTAGCATAAATTTAGAAAAAAAATTACAGTATAAGCTATTAGAGGATTAAATCATTAAAGTTAATAAAAATCAATTGCTTAAATCTTTGCTTAATGTCTAAACATTTGATTGAGCTACTTAAAAAATGATTTTTTTTAAGTTGCTCAATAAACTAACACAGGCTTGAGTTTAGCCTATGCATTGCCTTCTAATAAAAGCGTCAAAATAAAAATAAAAGCGATCTTTAGATACTTTGTATCCTGGTTGAGATATTTCAGTTTTAGCTGGGAAAGATTTTGTTGGCATACGCTTCCAAAAGAGACCAATTTCGTCGACGTTGAATATTTGCCGATCGTCACAATCGCCCTCCTGAATTACCCTATCCAATTCTTCAGGAAACTTGGCTGCAGAACCTTTATCAGCACTACAGATTCCCCAGTTATTCTTAAGTTATGCAGTCCAGCTCGATTTTGAAAACTGTCAAACCATCCTAAACTCGCAGTAAAGTTTTCGCATTCCTCTTGAAGTTTGGTTTCTTTCAATCAGCTAAAAATATTGAGAGCTTTTGCCTGAATATTCCCTGTAAGAGTACGGGGGGGGGGGTGAAGTTGTACATTATTACAATAAACCCACCTTTCTTAAAATAGCAAGTGGGTACCAGGGTGGTGGAAGAACCACGAACATTGCTTTCGCTTATGTCCAAAAATATTCATATGTTTTTGGAATTTAGGGGAGGCGTGTGCATTATGATTACACTAAAGGGAGACGTGAGGGCAGAAGGTTTGATAACCTGTGCTTTCGATCATTCTTTTTGAGTGCATATTTTTGGAAATGGAATTTTTCTCATAAATTAAGCTCGCGTTTTTAATCACGAAATTTGGTGATTAAACACGTGAGCTTAATTTCTGAGAAAGAGATTGATAAAATAAAATGTTTTATCAACTTTTGACACTAACAATGTTACCAACAAAAAAGTTGCACTGGTCCCTCCGTGATCAGAAATTAAACCCGTAAGTTCGCGTCCGTTGATCAAACATCTTGGAAATCACCATGAGTCTTAATACTTTTTTCTAAATATTAATAACCTGCCGCTGTTATTTATATGAAAGAAATCCTGTTTATTCCAGTTCTGTAGAATTGACAGCATTTAAGTGTTACATAAAGTTGGAATTCGCATGGTTTTCGGAGTTCTCGTACGAGGTGATTTTTATCAACTCACCTCTGTGATGTGATCTTGTTTGATCTTTTGCTACTTCTTAACGCTCCCTCCCTCTGAACTAAATAAGAATTCAAATTTTGTGATTTCTAATAGTGGAGTTTCTTCGAGTGCATTGTCATAAAACATGACATGTTGTACACACACACACTTTCTTTGATGCAACCCGTCTAAGGTGTTGTAGAAGTTATGCATGCACCTCTTTCTTATAAAATAATGTAATTAATAAAGTCAATTTACGAAGATGTCACTTCTAACTCCGTCAATTGATCACTTCGCCGCAACCAGCGACAAAGTTGGTAACTTAATTTTTTATAGGCGCCGCGTGCAAACAGGTAGCACTCCCCGTGCTATTTATGCGCATAGCTTTTAACACGCAAAAAAGCTCCTACCACGTAATAATGAAACTCGACAAGACGAAAACCTTTCGACAAAATTTCTCTTCGTAGTTAGTTGGAAATAATTTAATTAGGCGCTCACCGCGTTTTATTAGCGAAAAAAGATAGATTTACACCGAACTTCGTCATTATATTTCCTTAACGAAAATCTCGTTTTTTTTTTAAAAAAAATTATTCCTTAATGCGGTAAAACATCCGATAATACACTGCTCTGAATGAATACTAATAACTTTCTGCGCTATTAGTAATAAATTTCTTTTTGGCCTCAACTCTGCCTGCTTTTTACCTGCTTATTGTTCTCAATTTCGAACTAAAATATGAAAATTAACTACGGATTTTGCCTTTTGAGGACAAACCCTGCTTCATCTGTATGATCCCGACCAACTCTTATATATATATAAAAAAAGGTTTTTTACGTTGTTTTCTGTATGATGTTCAAACCCATGTTTACAATCAAAATGCATCGGAGGCTCAGAAAAATAAATAAATAAAAAGAAATTGTGCTGAAAACTCAATCAGAAGAACGTGTCAAGGACGGGAGGAACATTTAGGCATTTTTAACTGAAACTGAGTTAGCCGGTCTCATACTGAGATAGAGTAGTTCCTCCTGCCAAATCGGCATTTAGGCTGGTAAACACATTGTTCACGACTTCATCTGCCTTGTCGTATTCTAGCCTAATATAATACCCTGTAGATATTTGAAAAACAGGCGTGTGTGTGTGTGTGTGTGTGTGTGTGTGTGTGTGTGTGTGTGTGTGTGTGTGTGTGTGTGTGTGTGTGCGCGCGTGTATATCTTTTTCATTAAATACTATTACTTGCTCGCGCCTTGAGAATCCTTTTGTGGACCCATGATATAAAGATTTTCCCCCACCAGAGAACAAAAAATACTTTTTGTACCTTTTTTTATAAATTTTGATTTCATTAAATCAGTTCTCTATTCATTTAGGGATTACTCATCCTTAAAACAATCAGTTAATCTAAAAGACACTTAAGCTACTTTTAGATTAATTTTCTCCTTCTATCTCTCTATTCGCACTGCTTGCAGCAACTCTGCTTTGGCTAGCGAATTGTAGGAAGATATCACATTTCGGACCATCTGTGAATTTTGTGGAATCTTCTTAATTTTCATTTCGCTCACGCTGTTTTTAGTGAAAAACAAAATAATTTGAAATAATGAAAAGTAATAATTCTGCTCTGCCTTGACAGAATTTAATGAGGTTTGCTGTTTTGTATCTTTGCTCAAATTTCTTGTTTCGCAATGCGTTTAATGGGATTATTCGTTGTGGCAAATTGATTCGAAACTAAATTAAAAAATCATATCTTATAAATGGCTAAATAAATAAACCACCTACTCGTAGTTAGCCAGGAATTACTCTATAGGATACCCTTCTAAAGAATGACTTTGCTGTATAAGAATGTTCGCGTGAAATGCACCTTCTTAGTATTGTCTTGGATTATTGTGATTTCCATGTTTGGTTTATTGCAATTCGCACGTACTGTCGTGACGACTCTTTTCTGTCGTGTTCTAAATCCATCTTGTCTTAAGTCACTTTTATGAATAAAATAACTAATTACGAAGTGATCACCGATCCAAAAGTAGGGAAATTTATATTTATACTGCGCCACCCTATTCTTAGATTAGTCTATATAAATAGTGGGATCAATTCTAAATTAGGTTAGCAGTCATCTCATTAGGCCGAATTATTTATTATCATTTTTACTTGGGGTTCCCGCAAGATTCGAATATTTATGAACGGTGCAATAAAAAGGAATTCAGGCAAACACAACTTTTAGATTAACAAAATAAAACATTTAATATATGATATGGTTAACAAATACAAGAACTCTATTTTAAAATGGAACTATACAATTAACTTAACACATCTTCTTAGGTCACTGATGCTAATTCAATGTTCTAACTTTAATATACTATTCACAGTCTAAAAAACACAAATCTTCTTATCTCAAGTTAATATAACAATTTCACATCTTATTCAGTCTTCACAAATCTATCAGCTCAATGTTTATATCCACAGCAGGCAATAAACTACGTAAGCTCTATTCCAAGCAAATATATTCCCGGACCTTGAGCATCGGAGGTATATTACAGTTAATGCTAGAATAGAGAAACTTATACAACTACTCTTACCAGACAAATTCTTCAATACATCAAATTATTGAGAGAGCACTTATGAATTAACTTAATTAACATTAGCGGAACACACATAACAAATATTCTCCATAGTTTAAACTATATTACTGTAAGTCGCACTTCACTATTCCAAACAACGGTAATCAGGTACTAATATCCTTTCCTGTTCACTTTTCTCCAAGTAATCAATATAACCTTTTCCTAGGGCAACATAGAATTTAATCGTAATCCAGATTAACTAGAACTAATCAGAATTTTCGCATTGACTGTCCAGTTTCCTTTTATCTGATTACGGCATCAACCTTTCTTCATAACAACAGCAGTTTTCGCTTATAACATTAAACTTTATGTTTCACTACTTATAGGTTCACTTCCGAACACTATACTCATAAATCTCTGCCCTGAGGATTATATAATCTTGATTCCGCAAAACTCTCTCCTCACTCCTTAATAATAATTCTTCTCTATACTTCTATCTATGACCTTACTTCTTCTTTACCCTTTTTCTCTATATTCTCTATGACCTTCACTCCCACCTTACGTTCGAACGCCACGCTCTCTTCACTCGTGGTTGTTTACGCGTGCGTCTCCATGACAACAGACTAAACGTAAACATTTCGCTAATGTAATGTATGCTCTGTTACTACTCTTACATGAATGATTACATAACATTAAATATTTGACAAATAAGAACAACAGAATATTTAAGCTACTTCTTTAACTTTTTGATTACGTATACAGTTAAATATAAATTAACACTTTACGTTACACCATATATATTTAGTTACACAAAATTCTAAACATATTATTATTTTATAAGTTAATAGCAGGTCAGATTTTCAGTAAATATTTAATTAGTAATTCTTAATTAAGGAATAATAAACAATTTTATATAAACCATGATTAATATTTAATAAGCCATGTTAAATGTGAATGAAAAATAATAAATTACATAACATAGCTTCATTCACAATTCAATTCACAATTTAATGGCTAAATAAATAAACCACCTACTCGTAGTTAGCCAGGAATTACTCTATAGGATACCCTTCTAAAGAATGACTTTGCTGTATAAGAATGTTCGCGTGAAATGCACCTTCTTAGTATTGTCTTGGATTATTGTGATTTCCATGTTTGGTTTATTGCAATTCGCACGTACTCATAATCAGCTAAAGAAAAATTCCTCAAAACAAACAAACAAACAAAACAAAAACCTTCCTAGTTGGCAGAATGATTAGCGCACCCAACCAACAAGTCGTGGGTTCGAATCCCACGAATGGCATGAGTATTTGTAAAATCCTGCTCTGGACGAGCTTGTATAGCTCGTTGGGTTTAATAGGCATTTCTTTATTGAAAAAAAAAAAAAGAAATGAATGGGAATATTTTACACTGGATCAGTAGAGCGATAATCAAGTCTTTTTCCTGATGTTTTCTCCCATGTTATTAGCACAGTAGCGAACAAACTAATCCGAATTTTTGTCTCACTTTTGGTTTTTGTTTCAGTTCACCATACGTTTGGTTTTGGTTTACTATTTCGGTTTTAGTCCACTATTTTTGTCGAGTGCTGCTCAACGAAATTTTAACTATCTTTACGATGTTCATCGATAGTGTTGTGCGGTTTTAATTGGTTCTTCAGGATGCTCTTGTAATGAATGATTTTGCTGTATAAGAATGCTTGCGTGGAATGCACCGTCTTTGTATTTCTTGGATGATTTCCATGTTTGGTTTATTGCATTTCCTAAGTACTCATAATTAGCTAAAGAAAAATTCCCGAGAGAGAGAGCCCGCTTGGTAATGTAAACAAATTATATTCGTAGTGTTTTATTCATTTTTATTAAATATAAAATGGATACATCTCTAAGAAAGTGTTCGAAAATATGTAATCTTTCTCAGCACAAATCCATCACTCAAAGACAAATTATCGATGAGTGTGCTGTTGGTTTGGGTACTGTTAATGCAATTTTAAAGAAGTGTAAGGAGACAGCTACCTTTTCTCTAGACGGAAAAGGAAAATGTGTATGAAATGGAAAACTACATTAACTCAAGAATCTTCTACTAGTTAGGAAAGCAAAATGAAACCAAGATTGTCTGTTGTAGATTTAAACAGAGACTCTGCGGCTAGTGAGACTAAAGTTTCTGACATGAGAGTCCGTCACAGATTGTTGGAAGCAGGGAGGACTCCCCACAGACCAAAAAAAGAAACAACTGTTGACGAAAGCTATGCGGAAAAAGAAGCCCCGGTGGGAAAAAAGTGTACAAAGATTGCACTGTTGAGAAGTGGAAGAAGGTCATATTCTCAGATGAAAGCCATTTTTTTGTCCAAGGAAAGCGAGTACCCTATGTTCGCAAATCAGCGGCTGAGAAGACTTCTCTCGCCCATCTTCAGCAAGCTCCTAAACACCCAGCTAAAAAGATGTTCTGGGGTTGTTTTACACATGATGGTTCAGAATCTCTTGTCTCTTGACGTTATAATGAAACGTGACCAATAAATAAAAATATTGGAGAAAAGAGTGGTCCCACAGATCCAGAAACCCATCTCCGAACAGGATCTCGCTCCATGTTACACTTCAAAAAAAAAAAAAGTGAAAATGTTTCTCAGAAATCACAACATCCAATTGCTTCAGTGGTGAGGTAACTCTCCTGGCATTAACCCGAAAGAAACTTCGTGGGATGTGGTGAAAAAGAGACTTGGAAAATTAAATTTTGACACAAAGGATAACTTAATGCAATAGCTTATAAAAGTGTGGTTTCGAGATGCAGATATGAGAAAAACGTGTTCTACATTGGTAGATTCCATTCTTCAGCGAATTAATGACCTTATTAAGAACAGAGGAGCGCATATAAATTATTAGGTAAAGTTGTAGTTTATTTCATTTTATTATTTTTATTTTTTGCGAAATTAAAATTTTTCTTTAAAATATGAATGTTCCGGTTTATTGTTCGCTGCTGTATGTTCTCCTCTTTCTCATATTCAAGTGTGTGTTTCTTCGTCAGCATCGCATTATTAGTAAACTGAGGAAATAGGGAATTCCACACCTCCAATACAGAGACCGTGTTTTTCTTTTTCTTACATTTTCATTTTCTAACATTTTCAAATTAGATTCTTAAGAGAATCTAATTTGAAAATGTTTTCAAGTCCCATTCTACGCTGTGAAGCTCATTCAACAGTTCCTAACTTGCTGCATTCCGAATGGGGATGACGAAGTTTCAGCTATAAGAAAGGCGTGGGGGTGGGAACGAGAATAAATGAAATGGTTGTGGGAGGGAGGTTTAAACCTAAATAATGTAGAAATAAGAACGGACGTACACAGTACAAAAATGTACTGTTGTAAGCGTTTGCAATATTTTATGATTATCGAGACAATCTGGAGGAGGGAACCTCTTAGCCATGCGTATCACGTGGTATGCTCACCACACCCGATTTCCATATAAATAGGCTTCAGAGCAGCACTCTGTAGTTTCGTGAATGTGAAATGATTTTTGCGGCGAGTTCAGTTTCATTTGACGTGAGAGGAATGTTTGGCGATTTCTTCTTAAATTGTTCTCAAAATGTGCTTCTTTAGGACGACTTCAATAAAAACTAATGACTACTCACAAACGTATTCCTGTCATGCGTTGTGTCCAAGCCTGCTTTATTGCCCGTCAGAAATCGAAAAGAAATGCGGTAGGTTATTTGCTTTTAAGAGAATTCCTCATCTGTAGGTTGAATAGGAAACATTCATTTTATTTGAAACAGGTTATCGAAGATGACGCGTCGTTTATTATACGCTGTGTTATTGCTGTTAAGACATAAAACATTTCGTAGTCATGTTTTGAATACAAGCGAAACTCGTCACATTTTTCATTCATTAGCAAAGAAACGGCTTTGTTATTTACGATTTAAAGTTTGGCCACACTAAATACCCCCTCCCCAATATATTTGGGTGGCTCTTATCCTGAATGCGTGTATTACGACTGACTTCAGAGATTTCCTGTGCATTAAGAAATGTCATTAACGCCCTTCCGATTCGGGTGGGAAGAAATGTGTGAATAATACTGCGTGTTCGAGCTCATCGCAGTGCAGCTGTTTCTCTTTATGTCCTTAGATTTGTAGTTGGCGTAGGTGAACTGCGTTTGATGCACAACCCTTCTGGTTAATGCAATATTTCCAACGTTGTGCAAGTTGCACGAACAGCCTCTTTCAATACGACCATGCACCATATCATGTTGCACGGGCTGTTGAGACTTCCTTTGAGCTAAATGATGTGGCAGAATTCGATCATTCTGCATAGTCCTAGTACAGTTTAACACCTTTGGGGAGGAAGTGCGTGTTCACACACGCATAGCGATTAAGTTTATTTTTTATGAAGTCTAATTTTAAGCAATGCCGAGTAATTCAATCGATTCTTTTTAATTCCAAAAAGATTTTACAATTTCTGGAGCTGATTTTATGCAACAACCTTACAAATTGATATTTAGGTTGTCGCATAAAATTATGACAACGTGTTTAAAATCTAGAATTGGATAACACATTTGTCCTGAAAGCATTTGGAGAACTTCACTCAAAAAGAGTAAAAAGTATATATTGAATGAATGCAAATTAACTAAGAGTGCACTTCATTACAGACAAGATACAATTATTTGTTAGTGATCTTGACGTCATTTCCGCTGTCCTGTACGTCATTCTGCGAATGTGCTCGGCAATTATTGTTAGGTGATGTCAGTGATTCACCTGAATCATCACGTTCTTAAGTAACTTTCTCCCATCCCACTGCGATGGTAGAAATACTTTCTTTCTTTTCTGGCTCGAATGACGATTAATTAAACCCTGTGAGAAGTAACCTGAGGTGTCAGATGGATGCTCGCGATGACATTATCCAGTGGTCGTAATGAAGACAAGGCACGAATTAAGAGGTGGCTTTCTGTCGGAACATGTTTTGATCTCGTTGGTGTTGAATTGACAGATGATAACGTTGGATTTGGCGTCGTTTACTGCCGTACTTTCAACTGTTGAAAATGGAACGAGAGAACATGCGATTAGCACGGAATTTTTAAACAATTATCACCTCCTTCGTGCATCTCTAATCTTAGCAACAGCTTTTAACTGTTACATTATTAAGCGAGAAGTTAATGTATAAAAAATTTCTGCATTTTCGTTTTAAAGATTACTTTGCCACATCGAACACCTGATTGTTCGTTCCATTTTTGTTCGTGCGATAGAATTAATAGTTAGTGTTCAGTCATTGTCAACCAAGGCACGGAGTTTTACCTAAAGTTTCGATTTTATTAAAATCGACAACATAGGGAAGGAAATATTTAATATTTTAATGCGACTTATTGCTGCCATGGTAACGTTCCGTTTGGAAGATAACAAAGAAATTAAAACTAACAGAATTAAAAATGTTGTCGAAGGATCGATCGCATCACTGCCGATTAAGTTAGATTTTATTAGGATACTCTGACCAGTGGCGCACATAGGGGGTGACAAGGGGCTCCAGCTCCCCCAAAATGGAAGAAGACTTGAAAAATTTCCAGAAATCTTTTTCCTAATTAATTTTTTTTTTTTTATTTATGTTGTGTCGTGTCTTCTATTCTTCTATATCTGTACTACTTACGACTTTGTATGCTGTGACATAAGGTGGGAATACCCTGTAGTCCTCGGGAGTCACGACCGCTGTGAACACAAGGCGAAGTAGTGCTCTTGCGGACCGAGAGCTACTTTGTTTGCCCCAGCCAGGCCAGAGGAGATCACGGGTTTCATGTATTGGCAATCACTGCAGTTGCTCAATCACAGGTGATATGCAATACGTAGTGTGTATTCTCAAATCGTCTACTCAACTCGTCCCCCCCCTCCCCCAAATTAAATCCTGAGTCCGCCACTGACCCTGACCAAACACAATCGAGCTATTCGAGGGAGGGAGAGGCGAAGTTCTGTTTATAAAGAAACTGAAGTACTGAGATTAATCCGTGTATTAGTAACAATTTGTACAAGACTATCACAAACGGATGAATATTTTCCCTGTTAGAAAACCCCCTATTTTTGAATTCCTTTTTCTATTAATATTTTGATTTTAGCGCATCAGTCTAAGGAAACGAATCGCCAAATACTGCGCTAGAATTTCCGCTTCTGTATTCGGTTATGTTTGTAATATTTAAAACTGGAAGTCGGGGGACGAAATGGAATTTGAAGGGTTCCGTTTCATTTATTGGAGTGTTTGTCTGTATTTCAAGTTGTCTTTTTATTTCATTCTCTTTGCTGATTTCTGAAGTGAGCATCGAGCTAAGATGTTTGCGTCCATCTGTCTGAACTGTGTCATGTGACAAGGGATTACCGTTCACTTCGCTGGTTGTGAGCAGCCCTGCTGGCAGTTCAGGCATCGGTGATGACGATCAATGTGTTCGCAGATTGTGGGTTTTCAGGCAGAATACTAAACGCGATGCACTTTTTACCACCTTAAAGGAGCTTCAACTTTTTTTCATTAAGTTCTGGTTGGCAATGAAATTCGATTTAACGTTTAAGTGGTGGCAGTCAGGTGGCAATCACGCTTGCCACCCTGCTACTGCATCTAACCCGTTTAAGGAATAATATTTCATTTTCTAATCCGAAACGGTGCCGATTTATGATTTTTTTTTTTCTTTCTGTCTGAAAAACTGCTTCAACTGGAAATGCTCAGAAAGTGCGGAGACTGAAACACTTCCATTGCTAATGGAAACTTGCTTCTCGTTGTGTGGCCTCCTTTGCTCCCCTCAGTTTCTCTTCTCACCCCACACTGCAGATTCTTTTTGGTATGGTAGTTAAGCTCGGTTGTATACAATTTAACAGGAAACTCGGATAATCTATAACATGCGTGTTGACGTAATGCATGGATTTTAAATGCACGAGTCGTCTTTGTCTCAATACACTGGACACTGTGGGTCGCATACGTCTCATATTTAAGTCTTTTTTTTTTTTTAATTGTTGTTGGTTTTATTTTTAATCTTAAGTTTTTCGATGCTATAATGAAAGAATGATATTCTAGAAGAGTCCGCACCATTGACCAGTTCATTTAAAGGTTGCAAACATTTTGATATATCCGGTAGTTGTTACAGCGGGCACTTGCACTCAGTAATTTAGATGCAATCCTCTACGTTAATGTTTGTAAAAAGAAATTCAAGTAATTTAATTGTTCTCATTTCTCTAAGTGGAAGCTGTAAATCAGTGACAGAAATTTCGCACAAAGCGCATCTGTTTGGTATTTGTCTTTGCATGTTTGGTTTCTTGTACGATTCATTACTTTCTCTTTTCCAATTAGTTTCACCTAATGAATGACTTAAGCATTAATGTAAGACGTTGCTCCCCCCCCCCCACATACACGGAGATCTAGGATTCTGCAGATAAAAAATGAGCATTTGAAAAACACTTGATTTTATGAGACTTCTGAATGTAAAATGGACCTTCAACCGTATTGAATTGAAAAATATCCATTGAGCAATGCGTATACAGCTTAGTGTAGAACAAGTTTGCTTTTTTGTGCGACACAGACTTATATAACTTATTGAATTTTAAGTGTTTAACTTCCAAAAGCCACTTTAATCGTTAATTACAGTGTATTATTAATTTTTGTGTGTGCACCATGTTGTGGTTTTTAATTTGCCAAAATATTTAGTTTGAATGTATTTTATACCAAAAATAAATCTTAACGCCTTTTATTTCTTAAAGGAGTAGACAGATCTTTTTTGGTCGTAACCTTTAAGGTGGGGGTGAGATGTTGTTAGACAGTTGGAGCCCAGTCTTGGTCATCACTAATACACCCTTTGTCCAAAAAGAAACCGAACTTTTCGAACATAGAAGAAACTAGTGGCGCCACCTGTTGTATTTTTGTTGTCGACAGCGGCAACCTTCATTAGTATGGCGTCAACTGTTTATGGCATTTGTTTCATTAGAAGCCGAGTTAGCGCCAAGAGTGAGTGTGTTTTGACGAGCGGTCGGAAAATAAGTTTCAAACAGAGCTGCGAATGACTTTTGTGTTAAACTTGGTAAAAGTTTAACCGAAACGCATCAAATGCTTCAAAAAGCATACGGTCATGAATGCTTATCCCATGCTCAAGTTTACGAGTCGTTTAAGCGATTTCAAAGTGGTCGTGGGACGCTTGAGGACAAGAAAAAGCCGGGCCGTCCAAAAACTGGACTGAGCGAAGTTAGAAACCAAATAATACGTGATTTCATCAAAGAAAACCCGAAATCGTACGTGGGATTGAAGATGAAGTGGGGATTCCAAAATGAACTACGCACAACATTTTGACCGAGAGTTTGGGCTTTCGTAAATTGAATTCGCGATTTGTTCCCCGCAAGTTGACCGACAACCAAAAAATGTATCGAATTGAATACTAGAAGGACCTCATTAAAACCGCTCGTAAGGACTGAAATTTCCTTGAAACGATCGTTACTGGTGATGAAACGTGGTATTTTGAGTATGAACCCGAAACCAAGCGCCAGAGTGCTAAGTGGAGACCAACAGAAGAGGGGCATCCGAAAAGTCGCTTGGAGGTCAAAAGTAAAGACAATGCTGATTTGTTTCTACGATTCCAAGGGCATTATCCACAAAGACTTCGTTCCACCTGGCCAAACCGTCAATGGCGAGTTTTATCTCAAACTTTTGAAGCGATTGATAGCGAGAATTCGTCGCGTACGGCATGAATATCGTGACGACCGACCGTTCGTCAAAACAGTCACTCTTGGCACTAACTCGACTTCTAATGAAACAAATGACATAAACAGTTGACACAACACTAATGAAGGTCCGCTTTTGACAACAAAAAGATACAACAGGTGGCACCACTGGTTTCTATTTTTCGAAAATTTCGGTTTCTTTTTGGATAGAGGGTGTAGTCGAATTAATGGCCACGATGACTTTGGACGTCCTCGAAAAAAATTTACAGCAGAGAAATATTATATTATGATCCTAAACCATAACTTCATTAGTTTAAAGAATTGAGAATGCAGCATGCTTGTTGAAGTCTCCCTTTTATAGTAAGCATTATTATGGGAGAGGCATTTCGGAACCAAACTGAACTATTCAGAAATGACAAAAATCCTGTCGTTAATGGAATCTGAGAAAAACATTAAATATTAAGCTGCAGTTATGGTAATGAATGCATTAGATAGTTCTGTAGAACTGCAGTGGAAGCGGAAATATTCTTCAACTAGATCTGCAAGCTTTACTGACTATTAAATCTAGCAAGAACGAACTAAAAAAATTTTTTAAATTACTGTACTAATGTGAGCAAAATGAAGAAAAAGAAAACGCATTTGGTGTTCATTAATATTTGAATGCACTCCGTTTGCGATGCGAATGGTTATCGAAGTGGAGGAGATTCTTAGAAATGACCTTCAGAATTCACTCGCACTGCAGAGAAAACTAAAAGAGAAAGCTTAAACTGGAATTAAAAAAAGGAAGGACTAAGGAAATTGATTAACAGTGAGCGGGGAGATCGTCATCTTCCGTAAATGGTTCCTTTTCCATATTTGGGTGAAGATGATTAAGAGTGTTCTCTTTTATCGTACAGTCCAGTACTTCCTGTGGTTTGTTTTAAAATTTTATTATTTAATATGTGGGTAAAGAAGTGCACTTTGAACCAATTAAATCTTCTACCTCTTTTTATTTCTAAAAGAAAGTTTTAAAAAGGTTATTACCCCTTATGAATGTATTTTGGGCAGAAAATAATGTGTAGGAATAAATGCTTATTTCGCCGAAAGATGGAGATTACGAACTGGAAACCACTCTCTATTCTCACGCTGAGGTTTAAAATTTCCTAGTCTCACTAACTAAAAGGTAATTGTTATTTTTTTTTAAAATAATCTTCCCTTATTCCAATCGACGATGAATACATAAACGATTTGTATTGCTAAAAATAGAAAGTATATCGGCATCATCGATGTTTCAAGTTCTGCTCGACGGTGAACTTAAACCACTCCGGACAAACATTGTTGCTGCAGTAAGTACCAGTCAAAAGCATTATGAGAATAAAAAAAAAAATTGTTAGTCACCGTCACTTTTTGTGATGTTTGCGGTATTATTCATGGGAATGGCTGCACTGGAAAAAGGTTGCGGCTCGGTGGATGTTGGATAGTCTCACTGAGAGTAAAGTAGTTATTGCTTGCTGCATTTCGTCTGGAACATCCTGTGATAAGGATGAATTTTACATTGCCCCGCCAGTAAAGATGAATGCTGAGCTGCCATTATACTCAGGAAAGGAATATTCAGAGGCGCGTGGGAATCTCTTTCCCCCCCCCCCCTCCCGCGTATACTCAGTGTATAATTTCCTCACAAGCCTGTCATCGCGAAATTGCAGACTGCACTGTCAAAGCCAAATTGTAAGGAAGAAATGCGACGCACAGTGCTATTAAACTATAGAGCCAAAAGGCTTCAATTGAAGGTAGATGAGATATTAAAATGGATAATATCATGAGTACAGCCGTATTTTATAGGCAGATCTAGTAAGAAACTTAAAATTTATCAGAGGGCTTATGTCAATAATTAATAAATAAGAGTCTTGGAATGCGCTGTATAGGACTCAAGTAGCGTAAATAAAGGCAACTGAAAGCACTGTGAAGAGTTCACTTAGAATGCAATATTTGATGTGTTCTTAGGTTCTCCTTTACGAACAGCCTGGCATGAATGGCTAATCTGGTCCAACTAACACTGTTTTCTATACTTTATTAGCTCGCTTCCAGCGACGTCCATCCGTTTAGGCCGTTGTAGAAGGATCCGAGTGGCCAAGATTTTACAACTTAGCCACAACTAAGTATAATCAGCCATCCACTGATGGTTTCTTGGGTCGACGGTTCCGTTTTGGCATTAATAACTTAATCTCAAAGGAGCGTGTTCTTTCTAAGTGAAAAATTAGTGGTCTCAGTTTGGTTATTTTCTCCTTTTTTGCCTGTTAACAAAGCTCTGAATTTCGTTTTCCTAAGGACTGCAAACTGGCTTTGATTTTTCTTAACGGGGATTTAACTTTCTTTAACTAGTTCCTTTCTGCTATTTACTGATTTTGTCAACTATGATCAAGAATTCAGTACGATGATGGAAAATAGTTGAAATGAAAAACGAAAATGAAGTTGATAATTGATGGGAAATATATGATATTCTTCTAGTGATTCTATACCACTGGAATCCATTCCTGCATTCGTCGAAATTATATTTGTTTATTTCGATACGATTAGGGATCCAATTTATTGAAAAATCTACGGGAGATAGAACCTGCCCAAACCGCTCTTGGTATACACCTCGTGACTGTCTAAGACGTCATTTAAAATATCTTCAGGATTCAAAATTGAAAGCCTAATTCAGAAAAAAAGGTTAATTATTTTCTTAAATGCTATAGAAATTCTGGTCACGTGGGTGTAAGTAAAATAGGGGTTAACCAGAGCACATCCTCTACTTTTGACTTCGTGTTCGGATCGCCATATCTATTCATTTTTATTTTTACTCAGAATTATGAACGTGCAATAAAAAATATAATAATGAAGACCAAAGAGCTTACGCGTTTTGAATTTCGCTGATTTTCCACTGCGCAAGCTGATTGGGAACAGGACGGAAACGATGAGGACTCTTGAAAAGAAGAAATTGCGAAAGGTATTTAATTCTTTCATTAGAAGCATCGATCATCGCTATACGAGTCTTTCACATGGAATAGAATTTGCATACTTTCCCTCTCCTTAGTGTGGTTATTGCGTTTTGTTTATTTGTTTGCTTTGATGTCAGGAGAGCTACCGAAGCAACGAATTAAATTCCGCATTTCTTTTGAACGCCGTTCTCTTTGCAGGAAGAAATATTGAAATACATTAGTATTTGACCTTAAGAAACGATGTACACCATTAACATTTTCTCATCCTTTTTTGATTTCGTTGACAGGAGTCTCACTTTTTCATATAAATATCCTCTGGTTTATGAAAAACAAAACAAAACGGATTGTGTATGCCTTAAAGCAACTGAGGGGTTTCTGAAAACCGTGAAAAACATTTTTCTGATGAAAGAATAAAGTCCTTTAGGTGGCGTTGTGATCGTTTGAGTGTTCTTTGAAATGTAGGAAAGGAACATGACGAGAGTTGATTCTTTCATACTTGCTCATAATAGCAATTTTTTTCCCTTTTGTGCACGAGATTAAGTGTCGAAATGCGTTTTTCATTTAGCAAATGCGTTTTTCATTCAAAACCTGAACCTGTTTAATATTAAAGGGAACAGAAATTAAAAATGTTTTCTTTTTAAAGTCAACTGAGTGAATTTAATGAAATATAATATTAATATATTGCGTAAAGTACATGTATAATAAAACTAAATATGTCCTTTTGAACGCTGTTGAATATTGATTTCCTCGAAATACGTTTCTCCCTTTTTTATTTCACTATGCAGGAATTCAAAACTTGTGTGTTGTGCTTGGAGAATATAACATGCCTTGAATGTTCTTGGAACTCGCGTCAGCATCGGCTGTTATGTCGAGCCTGGATATTTGTTTGTGTGTGCTGTAGGCAACTTCTTTCACCGGCAAAAAAAAAAAAAAAAAACTGCTGACAAGCCGATCACACAAGTATCGATCGAGTAAGGCAGAATTTGGATACGATTTCTTTGCTATCAAACACATAGACCAAGTTAACAGGTCTGATAGTTGCTTGTTTACCGATAGGCAGAATTTCTGACATTCCGTTTTATATCTTGGATCGTCAACCATAGAATGTCTTGGCGAAACATTCGGAGAAATTGAAAACAAGCTAGCTGTGGAACTTCTGAATTCCTGTCATATGCCATTTGTTGCACGCGCCAAGAACATGCAGCCAACGTAACCGTGTTTATGTGCATTTTTCATACAGAGAAACACGCGTATTTAGTTGCGTGGATATGTGAAACATGCCCTATGCAAACGGAGGTATTTTACCATGTAATGAAATAAGTAAATATGTGGCATTTGTATGTCAAGCAACTACGCTAACAGCACAAAGATTTAACGTATTTCGCTATAACGTAACGCTACTGTCAGGATGGGTGAAGCGAATGTGCTTTTCATATTCCCCTTTGTCTGTGCTGGAAGTTGTTTGGGAAAGGGAGTTTTGTGAGCAATTAAGCTCGTCCACTGGGGCAATTGTGTTAGCTATGAACATTTGGAGTAGAATAGCCTTCGGGCTTTTGTACTTGTAGTAGTCTGTTTCATTGTAATTGACAGCTTGTACGATCAGTGGGTTTGAATGCGAACTTGATTGCCGAAGAATTTTTCTCCGAGATCACAAAGAAAGGAGATGTATGGAATGCCGGTTTCTCGATGAATCTGTGAATTTCTGATGAACCACGGTGCATCCAGGATCATCCTTAGGCATTTATTTTGGATTCTGTGTAATTTTAAAATGTTTGATCGTGACGTGTGACTCCATGTTGGTGAGGCGTAAGTTATAACTGGACGTATGACCATCCGGTAAAGTAATTTATTTTGTAAGTTCGGTTTGCTCTTACCGTTGATCACTGGGTAGAGCTGAGCTGTTACTTTAGATGTCTTGGAGCAAATGAGATTGTGCTTATTAAAAAAAAGTCTCTTGTCCAGTATTACCTCGAGATATTTGGTCTCTCGTTGCCATGGGATCGTTTGACCAGAAAACAAGATGTCCTCTTTGATGCAGACATTTTTTCTAGAAAACAGCATGGCTGAGCTTTTGAGGTGGTTACTTGAATCCCCCAGTTGGTGAACCAGTTTTCCAGCGCGTTGATACTTCCTTGGAGTCCAGAGATTGCCAGGCGAGGGCCGAGAGATCTTGGTAGAATAGTGGTGTCGTCGGCATAAAGGGTCGTAATGGTTCTTGAGTTAAGAGGGAAATGTATTTTGCTGGATCCACTATAACACCAAAGTACATAAACGATTTTGATGAGAGAACGGTGTATTTTCCTTAAATGATTGAAGTTTGAATTCGTTATGTCGAACTCTTCTTAAATTAAGAAACTGGTGGTAATAAAAATTTCAATGTAAGTCATGTATGATGGAATTTCTTCTTGCAATGACTGCAGAAGAACGAAACTGGTCGTGACGTTCACAGCTCATTGCGTAATAATCCATACTTTGTGGTTAATGAACATTTTTATTAAGTTTCTAGTTTTTTTCATAAATCGATTTTCTTAAACAATCTGCATGTTCTGTGATGGAGAACAGTATTCGTACAAGATGTGATATTAACAAAGTATGAGATTTGTAATCCGCCATGAAACTGTTTCATCTTCCTGACTTCGATGGAGAAAACAGTTTCCGGTTCATTCCACATCAATTTAAAACGTGGATGTAAAATTGAAATCCTTCAAATTAATATCGATCCGATAAGTTTGCAATGTTCCTTGTCATTTTACCAAACATTTTCGATTCTTGATTAGGAAAAGTTTGAAGGATGACGGCGAGGATTTTAATTTTCTTATATGGAGGCAAGGTGATGGTGTACATCACCTTGACCAGAAAACAAGATGTCCTCTTTGATGCAGACATTTTTTCTAGAAAACAGCATGGCTGAGCTTTTGAGGTGGTTACTTGAATCCCCCAGTTGGTGAACCAGTTTTCCAGCGCGTTGATACTTCCTTGGAGTCCAGAGATTGCCAGGCGAGGGCTGAGAGATCTTGGTAGAATAGCGGTGTCGTCGGCATAAAGGGTCGTAATGTTTTTTTAGTTAAATTTTTTAGGTAAATTTAGTTTTTTGTTCCCAAGATGTTTATCGAGTCAAAGAAAATTAATAAACAGCAAGAAAAATCTCTTTAATTAGAACTTAGAAAACAGCGGCAAATAATTTGCTGTATTAATGAGTCATCCACGTGTAAAATGAATTCTTCAATGCACGCAAGTGATTTTTTTTTCTTTCAGAGAACAGCATTTTTAATCCCGCAACAAAATCAAGCCTGGACGGCAAGCCAATGCATTCAAATAAATTCAAATAATTCCAATGCATTCAACTGCGAATATCGGATTTCATCTTAGAATGTGGGAATGCACTTTGGCAGTGAAAGTAGAGAATTGGCGACCCATTCCCTATACGCCAGGCCTAAAACAGGAGTCGGCTATTCCCTTAAGAGGAATAAAAATGGGAATAAATGGCAGATTCGCATGGAAATCTGGAATGTTAATTGCAATATCTCAATCTCATTTTTAATCCGGAATAAACTTGTTTCCATTCAGCTAATTGGATCCGACTTATGATCAGCATTTCCTTATCTTATCCGACAAGCTTATGGCCGGAGGCCATGAACTTGTCGGATAAGATAAGGGTTGTATAATCTTCTACTTACATAATTCGGAAACTATCCTTTAAAGACAAAAGATGGCACTTCAGGCCTCCAACAGTCTTACGCTGGACGAGGAAATTCGTATCCCCCCCCCCCTGCATGTGTCAGTTTTGTGGGGTAGCTTATTTTCTGTTCGTTTTAAGTGGTGAGTTGGGCTGAAGAATGCATCGAAATAGCATAATGCTTCAATCATTATGTTTAATTAGTGACACAAAAATGAGTGCACGAGGCATTTGACAGAACGATTGTCTGAAGTATTTCTTACATTCAGCAGAAGAGGTGTGCAGGGCATGTTAAGGAAAAACGTATGTTCCTGTCCGTGTCTGATTTTTCATTCAGAGGTCATTTGCGACAAGGTTAGCAGATCGACACTCGACTGTTTCTTGCCATCCAACTGAAATCCTGTACGGATGTGGTTTGATTTTAGTGTGGTGAAATTCGCTGGTTTAGAAATCATTTAATATTTTGAATGAATTAAACTGAGCGCTCCCCTATCGATAGGTGTATTTATAAGATTCTCTGGTTTAGTTGATACCTTTCCTATTGTTATAAACTGAACTGATTGATCCAAAGCGAAGTTTTATAAACAGACTGGCTTTGAATCTAACAGATAAGCTTAGGTGTTGATGGTTATTCATGACTTACTTTTCACGGTATTAACAACACCACACACTTTTAACAACAAAGATGTTTTATTAACGCTTATATTTTGCTGATTTTCAACTCAGCATCATCAGAGAGCATAACACACATGTAAACGCAACAGTGAATGAGTGAAACAATATAATTGCAAAAGATCTAAAGTCCCATTTTTGGCGCCCTCTAACGAGAAAAAAAACAGCAGTTATCCAAGAGTTTTTCTTAGGATAACCGTCTCCAAATTTTTGGCAAAATGCAACCATATTTGTTAAGGTTGGGAGAATTCTTCAAAGCCATTGCTGCCTCAAAAAATAATCTTTCAGAACTATAACGACTCCTAAATAGCACATTCGTTTTCCATCTAATCCTGTGCGAAGGAGTGTCCAAAGCGTGGTCTGCCAGTCCCGACTTGCCATAGTAATAGTAGCGAATGTATCTTTCATGTTCTTCCAGGCGGATGTTCACTGATCTTCCTGTTTGCCCATAATAGGCCAAGTCAGTCGCACGGAACTTCATACACTCCTGCCAAAGGGTGAAGTTTAACCTTAGGCGAGCGGATCAGAGTTGCCAGCTTGACATGAGGTTTGAAAGTGGTGCGAAGCCCATGTTTCAACAATACTTTGGTTATCTTTTCCGATGTATTCTTGTGTATTAGGGGAGGGCAGAGTAATGGGCCTATGTAGTATTTTATCTGTTTTGTAGGGATTGTAGCCGTTGGCTAAGAACGTATGGCGCAGGTATTGGAGTTCAGTGGTCAGAGCTGTATCGTTAGAACAAATGGCTAGGCTCTGTGTGAAAGTGTTTTTAAAATGCCGTACTGTTGGACTGGATGATGATGTGATTTGTTTATGTAGGTATCTTCCTGTGTGTGTAGGCTTTCTGTAAATAGAAAAAGATAGTGATCCATCTGAAAGGCGGGTGACTAATGTGTCAAGAAATGTTAAATAGTTATTTGATTCTTTTTCTACTGTGAAGTGAATTTTGGGGTGTTGGCTGTTTAGGTAGGTGACAAAAGCATCCAAAGTGTCCTGTCCATGGGGCCAGATGGCAAACACATCATCTACATAGCGCAACCACACTTGTGGCTTGTATGTAGCTGTGGTAAGTACTTTGTTTTCAAAGTGCTCCATGTAATTGAAAACAAAGTACTTCCCACCGAAAACTGTGGGAAGAGAAATGGAGATACAGAACACGCGATTTCGGATTGAAAGTGCAAATATCAATCTTATTTAAACAGATTGATATGTAAATAAAAAAATGAGATAAGCACTAAATCGTTGGATGCAGTTTTGAAAGATTTTGTTTTTCTAAGATTGTTTTAATTGCCGAGAATGAAAATTCCTCTCTGAAAGTCGAACAGCCATAGAATTAAACAAGCATCGACAAGTTAAGCAGCTGCTTCCACTAAATTGCAGCTAAACTGCGACTTCGCTTAATACTTAAATTGCTTTATTTATTTTTTTTTTGAGATGTCGCTTACTTTTTAGGTGAAACCGTCTAGGAATAAATGTCCAAATCGGACTAAATGCTTGGCTTCATTTGCGGGAGGAAGAGATCCCCCCCCCCCAACGTAATTGTAGATGCGTTCGTGAGTTTCTTCAAATAGAACGTTCAACACCAAAATCGCAGATGACTCATCAGAAAGAAGGAATTTCTTCGGAACAACTTTCGAAACAGGGTTATTTGGAAATGAAACCTGCTTGAGGATTTATCTCGGATAACAGATTGAAAGAAGTGCGCTTATTTCTTTGATTTTTCTCATGGAACAAAGAATACTGCATTATTATTAAACTGAATAAGATTAATTTTATCCCTGTGAATATTTTTCTTCTATTGCGTTGAAATGGATCGCAGATATATTTGTTCAATGAATAATTTCGTTAATCTGGTTAATGTGCAGGCTTATTGTTAATTCTTTTAACAAAAGGTGTCGCTAGTGAACATCATTGTTTGATAAAGACAAAAAAGAAACTCGTTTTATTTTTGTTCCGGCATGATGATTTCTGTGCATCATTATTTGCAAACAGTTAAAGCACGATTGAAAAATTGATTTAGGAAGCCAAGTCCGATGCAGTTTTGATGATACCGATTTTTTCGCTCGAGTGGTGGAAAGATTTAGCACGAAGGAAGTTTGCAGAACAGCCACAGTTCAGTTCAAAATATTTGAGTTTCACCTTGCAGTAAGTGCTCATTTAAACAGAAAAGTCAAAAATTCAAGTTTATTTTACTAATTCTTTTTATATTAGAAGATGTATTATATTTTCTTTACCGGAAATGATGCGTTGACCAAGTACTTATATAATGTCTTATTATTACAACGTGACACCTCCAAGCAGCCCAAGGGCTCATCGTGAGGGGAGACACTCTACTCTGCCCCACTGCAGAAATCTCGCCGTCTTCCCTACTATTAAATTATTTAACTACACCCCACGAACACTTCTACCGTCCATCACCAACAGTATTTTTGGTCTGTAAATTGCGTGTGTTCTCATTGCCGATTTATTTGTACGCGTAAAGAAAAACCCCATTTTCCGGGAGGGAAAAAACCTTACAATCTCTGTATGAGATTGGCTAACCCACCTCCAATTGGAAAGAGCCCATATAAAAATTCCTTTCCTTACGATGAGAACCGAACTCGGGTCTTTGCCAATCTAAGGGCGCAATACACCGTAAATTATGGGCTGCCAAGTTAAAGAATTACCCGCACTTATCTTAAGTACACGTGGACTTTGACTCGCTTCTGTTCGACAACCACTTCCGCATGAGTTCATGCGAACTCATCCTTCTGTCACTTTTAATTTCCTGAATATCCAGCTGAATTACTTCATCGATTTTTTATTCTTTGATTCCACGAATTTCCGCTTAGTGTTTGGCATCGCTTTTCTAAAGATTATGAAAGCTAATGTATAGTGTATTGAAGAGGTGTGGGTTTTATTTTTAAGAAAAATGACTCCTTGCAAACAGGAAAGGTTTCTGATTATAATCTTAAAGCATTTACTGACCAATCTCATCCATTTTCTAAAACAAACTGGAAATGAAAGCTTTTTTGTATTATTATTTTTAAATTACCTTTTTTTTAATTTATTTCGCCGTTGGTTGAGGGTAAGAAAGTATTGGATCTCAAGTTGTATGAGAAGGCTACTCCAAAGAGGAGAAGAAACGAGAAGAACGCTCGTTCGGTGAACTTGAATTGAATGGATACGGATTACAAGCAGTTACTCCTACTTCATCCTGGATTCGAGAACCGTGGACAGTTTCCCCCTTCAATGACGTAGTAAAAAAAATATTTGATCGGTTTAGTAAGGATTAGGGAAAGAAATAAATCATCTGTGATAAAATGAGAGACAATACGAATGCCCCCGTCTCATCTAAACAAAGTCAAGGAAAGTGATGCTTACATCGATTTCCTCGTCATTCCAAATGTTGGAAAGAACAGCGTTTAAGACAGTGGTGTGTGTGTGTGTGTGCGCGCGCGCAACATTTGTGGGTTAAGGACTGGATTTAAAATCCAGTCAAAAGAATGTGTATCCTGAAATGAGGGGAAAATGGCGGGGGGGTGCCAAAGAAAAGTGGGAGTGAAATGCGTAAACGCACGTTAAAAGGAAATCCTGGGATTGATTCGAAATTAAACTTTTTTTTTTTTTTTTTGCACTGACATTGCATTACACAAAATAGTCATCGATACACGTGCATAATTAAAAACAAACAAAAAAAAAAAACGGGAATTCCAAAGATGAAACACCAGCTCACAATAAATAGAAGATGGCCCTTGCTTTGAGAAAGGGCCTTTTGCTGAAATATTTAAATGGCGACATGCAAATTGAGTCCAATTCCAAATATTTCGGCGGCTCACCGACATCGCTGTTTATAACATTGTGTGTGAGAGAGAGGGTAGCATAACTTTGTCTGAGGTGGGTTTTACAATCCTACTTGCTGTCATGTCTTTCGTTTCTTTTTTCTTGATATGTCATTGAGATATCAAAGCTGGAGATGCTACTGACAGCATCTGTTGAAAGATGAAGATTTTATATATTTTTTCCTTTTTCAAATCTTGCAGTGAAAGAACTGAACGGGCATCTGACGATAAAATGGCGATTAGCGTGAACATGTAACTAGAAAAACATTAAGGAAAAAGCTAATTGTAAAATAAATGCCTCGGAGCAGTTTTTCTCCTGGAAAAAGAGGTGTACGTGCCAGGAGAACCCAGTGCATTTCTATCGATGCCATAATATCATCGATGTTTGCTTCCACGATAATCCAAAATCCATGCAATTTTTTTCATTAGAACAACGGCGGAACTGGGATCCAATTTTTGGATTATAAACGGTAGAATTAGAAAAAAATATTTAGGCGCAATTGGCAAAATCAAACATAAAAATATAAATTTTGTGTCGTCTAATTTTACTAATAAAATGGCCAGCCTACGACCGAAACTGGGTACACAGATATTAACGGGCTGTCCGAAATCCAGGCGACCTGGTTATCCAAGCAAATAGTGCTTGCACATTCCGAAGAACCATTGAAAATGTTAATCTGTGACGGACAAGGGTGTTTTTGATCGTCTTTCAGTGGTATATGAATTTTTGCACGAGACCACCATCCAGCATTTTTGTACACACTTATAAACGAATAAGTACAATAATAAATTTATCGTACTTTCGTCGTTAGCTTTCTTTCTTGTCAGCTTCTTTGAGGGCTTTAATGTTACTGATACTTTGCAATCTGATGCAGAAATTTGAAAACAAACTTGTGCGGTGGGAAAAGCAGTTAAGAATAAAGCTTGGTTGGATGATAATTTTAACCCCTGTATCTCATTAACAACGGCGCTCTTTGGTTGGAAAGACTGGTTCGTATCTTTGTGGGGACTTCAGTTGAAGGTGAGTTAGCCCACCTCATGCGATGGTTGCAGGATACCTTCCCTCCTGTAAACTCGGGTTTTGCTTTCCACAAAAAAAATTGACTAGAGAACGCATGCGCGCAAATTGTCAGACAAAAATACGTTAGGGTGGTAGATGAGTGGAGTGATGCAGTGGCCTTCTGCAGTGAGAGGCCTGGGATTCATCGCATGCTGGAGGTGCTTTATGATAATTTGTTTGCATTTCAGAAACAGGTTCGGTATCGGCTGACTTTCGACCAGTTCGAAAAAGAGAGAAAAGTGGGCCCAATTCGAAATTTGTCTCCAGTGAAGTGTTAAAATTTGGCTAGAAGGAATTTTGTCCAAACTAATCTGGATTTTTGATTATTTGGGTTTTTAAAGTGTGTGTGTGGGGGGGGAGAATTTGCTGAGGTCAGCGATATCGAATTAATGTCGTAAGCAATAGTTGAAATGTAGTTGAGAAAAATTATCCAGTGCACTTTTTTGCATGCTAATAAGGCTGACCTGGTCAGACAGGTATGTCCACTCGCCAACACGTTGTCGGTTCGAATCCTAGGGTGGACCTGAATGTTTGCGAATGCCTTCAGATGGTAAATGATATCATTACCCAATGGAAAATTACCATCCTCCTTAAACTGAAAGTGCTTAAAATTTTTCGGGTTTTTAACTTTATAGCCCCTCAACACTACTTAAGAATCACATGTTTATTAACTAGTAAAATATTTTCCAGAAATAGTTTATCCATGGTGAATTAAAATTATACGAGGAATAACTTTTTAATATAAATTTGAAAAGGGACGTTTAGACTGAAGAAACCTTAGAATTCAAAGTAGAATTCGTCTTTTTATTGAGACAAGGAAGGATCTTAAATTTTGAATAAAATTTAAGATTCTTCTGTCTTTGTCTCGATAAAAAAAAATGGCAGGAGTTCAAAATATCCTAATTGGCGATGATTTTGGGGTTAAATAAGAACAGCTCGTTTTGAAATGCAGTCAATTCTATTTTAATAATAGAATCATCACTTTATGTGGGGATTGTATTATTAAATGTATTCACATGACAATGGATTCAGAAAGTAAAGAAATTGTTTCTTTCGGTAACCAAGAAAGTAAGCAAAAAAACCTCGTCGTTTCTGGCAGTTTTTGTGTTCAAGTAAACATAATTTTGCTCCCCTATTTCTGTGGCGTGAAGCAAAATTGTATTGGTGGATATCTTCACTGCATCATGCACGGGAATCCTATATCACCTATTCAAAAGTTCATAGACCTCTATCATATCTCCCCTCTTTCTCCTGTTAACCGGAGTTTAACAGGAGAAAGAGGGGAGATATGGGTTTTTATATCCACATACTCGCAATCTGTCCTCATAATCTAAATCCTATAAATTCAGATATACTCTTTGTACCTCTTCTTTGTACCCTTTCCAAAACTTCTTTATCCCCTTGGAACCCAGGAGACCAAATTCGCATGATAATCCAGATGCGGTCTTATCAAGGCATTATAGAGTTAAAATGATTGCCTTAATGTCAAGGTTCGCTTCAACATCGCAGTTATCCTATGAGTTGTAGTTGCCACTTTTGTGTGACCTTTGAACATCAAATTCCACTATTATGCCAAGATCCCTAGTTATTAGTTTTTTGTAGCATAACCCCCGTTATGATTACGCAATGCTTACAGTTCCAGCGGCATAATATAATATGCCACTGGAACTATAATCGTGCATAACTTTACACTTACTAACATAACTGATAGCCATTTTGTTTTACTCAACTTTCTAGGCTATTTAAATCATTTTGGGAGTGCTGGATATCAATAGCATCCCTGATTACCCTGCCTATCTTTGGAATGATGCGAATTGTTCGGCAAACAATTGCACATCTCCTGTTAGACCATGCCTCATGTCATTAATGTATAGATTAAACAATGGCCTAAGGACTGAACCCTGAGATACACCACTGGTTACCTTAAATCAGACAGATTCACAACCACCGTATACCACTTTCTGATACCTGACTGTCAACCATCCACTGATTCAAGTAAAACATTTATATTCCAATCCCATATTCTGCAGTTTATGTAAAAGGCTTTCGTGTGGTATCCTATCAAATGCCTTAAAAAAATCCAACATTATCATAGTGTATCCTTTATCCAACGCGGCCGTAACATTCTTATAAAATATGAGCAAATTGCTAAAACATGACCTTCCTTGAGTACGAAGACTAAGAAATAGATTGAATGAAGCTTTACTAAGGGATAGAATGCCTTTTCGGCTTCCTTTACTTTACAATTCCTATTCGACGTTTGCACGTTCATGGACAGCGAATGGCATTTTGAAATTCACTTCGCTGCTGTTACACGGGTGTTTTAATACTTTCTTCCTCTCAATTAAAGGTGAATTGTTGCCGAAGGACCAGGTGCCCTATTGGGGAGACACTACTCGCGTATAATGATAATAAACAATGCATGCATAATCATTTATGCATAGCTTATCTCAAATAAAAAAACTTTTTGCATTGTAGAAGGCTCGAATCCCTGCAATCTTAACATTTGGTCCGTAAGACGATACTGCCAAATGTGTTTTGCATATTTCTTTGCATGAATTGGGAGTACACAGAATCTTCCGCAGAACATAATCACCCAGGTAATGGAGTATCTCCGAGCATCATAATTTTTGCGTAACGTCAGATTAGGGCTATGAACCGATTGGCATCTTACAACTTGAGGATTTCTCTCCGACTATAAGAGAACATTTCTCCGCATGCATGTTGCCATTATTATAAAGTACTTTGCATAGTGAGCCCGCGGCTTTTTATCCTGCTGACCGTATGTACGTTTTCTTGTCGTATTGCGTGATTTATCCCACGATAAGAGAATCTAATTTTTTTTTTATGTGAAGAAAAGATGTACTTAGAGGATTTATTTCGTTTTCTTCTTCAGTTTCTTTCGTCTACGGCCTTGAATACTTAATGAAATCCACAGTTCTCAGTTGCTAGGTAACGATATTCGACAAAAGGGATCTGCTAGTAAATCTTGTTAAATTCGACATAAATATGATGAAGCTGTAACTGGATGTTTCTACTCCTTCCTGGTTGCCTAGCAACAAAGTTTGTTTTTTAACCATTATATTCCTCGTACAGTACAATACAATAGACAGATATATTTTACTTGTCATCTCTCAGTAATTTATTCGTTCTGATGTATTTTTTTTCTCGTAATATCGTCGTTACTATTTCTTTACAGCCAGGAATCTTATGACACACCTGGAATGCCGTCTAAAAATTTTTTATTGAAATATCTAAGAAAACAAAGACCACTGCAGTTCAATCGTTAATTTATTTTTTTTTAAGATTAAGAAGCTCAAGTCGTAGCTTTACTTTGGCAATTAAACGTCTTTGTGAAAGTTAAAATCGTCAATAGTCAGGAATTAGAAAATTCCACTCGGCTCGTTCATTTACCCATGAGATCGTTTTACTTGATTCATCCCCCCCCCCCGGTAAATCATAAAACAGTCTGCTTGTGAGAGACCTTTGAAATTTCGGGTTGCAGCCTCGTGTACTTGGTGCAAAGAACAGATGAAACCATCTGAGCAATTGGAGGCTGCTCCTCCTTCGACAAGAAACTTATACGTGAAGGCCATCGGTCATTGAAGGAGCCCGAATGGAAAGAAAAATTGCAACTGCTTATCTCCCCCACCCATCCACCATGCTTTGTGCATTTCCTTCTTTTCCGAATAAATCTGCAAGATCACGTGAGTTAATAGACCACCTCGATGAAACACTTAGTTGATATAGAAAGATCACTTACGGAAACAAATCTCGTTTCCGCAAGATTTATTTTAGCTAATAATCCGTCCTTATTTCAGAGGCTTCATTGTCTTCAAGTGTGAACTTAAGTTCTCTTGTAAGTAGTTTCGTTTGTGGCCAGCATCATGACATCTCGAGTGGCTGGCTTGTTTTCACGCCATCAAGATTTTTTATTGGCAGCCACTAAAGCAAAACGGTTGCCACACTTTTTTAAACCTTGGCTAGCAGAACACCATTAGATCGTGGAGAGCGGGGAAGTGGAGTAATTCTCACTGAAGAAGAAACTTTGTTCCAATGTTGTCTTGGTATGAACTAAAATACTTAAATACAGTTTGAGAAATCACTTGATTCCTTACCAAGTGCTGTACTTTAATTACAGCCTTGTGCACAAGTTGCATGAACTACCACGACAGACGTTTCTGATAAATACAAAAGGGTCTTTAAAAAAGTGGATTCTCCTTGTAGTGACGGTCACCATCGACGCCATGTTTGGAATGCAACAACACATCGGAAGAAAATGGCAAAAATGCATATGTGGTGGTGGGTTTTCCTTTTTGAGTCGTTTCCGACCGTAGGTGACTTTGTAGGGATTGTCCACAAAGTGTTCTTGGTAACATTTTTTACAGGCTCACCATTACTCCTTCCCCCGACAACTTTTTCTAGGCCCGGGATGGCATATGGGTGGAATATATTCATGATTTTAATCAATGTGTGTTCACGGGGCCGGTTTGCCTATCCTGGGGGACATAACCTGCGTTTCCGGGCGGGGAAAAAAGTCTGTACTCATTTCTAACAAAATTGAAAACACGTTTATAATGAGGTCGATCTGCATTTGACCTCAAGGGATACCACTACTCTTAAATGGCTATATCTCCGCTCGCGACAGTTTTCTACTCTTACCAATCGAGGGTTCGCTTCAAAGCCGGAGGATACTAATCATTATATTGCATTAAATCACTTCCTTGATTTCTAAGCATGGAATTGGAGGTCAAGGGAGTGTCGTAAAGATGACCGAAAAGTCGTCGTTTTGTAAGCTTTTGTTTCCGCAGAAGCAACATTGCGCCACACCGGGCAATGAAAATCATCTGCCATGTAAAAAGGCAGCTTTCCGTGCCGTAGTCGGATTCGAAACCACAGACAGTTCCGGGCAGAGTGTGGAAGCGCCGTCCGCTCCATCATCGAAGCCACACGTTAATACAATTAATGTCGAGCTTTCTTAATTAAGAACCGTTAAACAAGTGGATTCATTATCGGAAGAAGGGGCAATAAATCATTCCGTTCAAAATATGATAAAGTCCGAAAGAATGCCGCTGTGCACTTTTATTTGATGCCCGCTGTTAATTTTCATTGTTTCTCGCATTGAGACACAAAAGCATTGCGAGGGATCGTTTAAAACTCTCCCCGTCGCATATTTATTTGAATTTCGATCTTCCCGCGACTTAATTCACTTGAGCCATTAAACTAATGAACAAATCGTATTAAATCCCTTTAATCCTCAAACACGCCATAATTTTTTATGTTGTCATATTTTTCTAATGAATTGTCACCCGCTTGAACGTGACTTGCACGTTTCCTGTCTGTTTGGCTTCCACCGCCACGCTCGTTACTAACGTTTGTTACGTCATCAATCATTGGTTGAGCTAAATCAGCTAACGCCTTTTTTATTCCCGTATACAGGGAGTAGGCGAGGCCATTTAGCCCTATCTAACTTTTGGAGACTGAGTGGGCAGTTCAATCTCCACTGGTACCCAATCAGAGATAGATGGTACAAGGCTATGACTAATTAAGCGGTACTCAGTGAAGAGAGACGGCTCAAATGTGCCGCCATCTCGTGGTCCCTAACACAATATATTTAATGTCTGAAATAATGTGGGTTCTACGGTCGATTTTCTTGAGTTTACAGGACGAAACCCCGAGTTTCTGGGAGGAAAAACCTGCTTGCCCGTGCCAGAGATCGACTAACTCGGGAACCGGTCGAAAAAAGGCTTAGAAAAATTTCCTCTAGTCGCCGACTAGACTCGAAACCAAGTCTTCCTTCGTGCGGCCAAGCGCCGTGGTTGGCAAACGCCACATCCACTGAGCTACACGGTTGATTGTTAACGAATTCAGGTGGAGACCCCCGAGGGAAATTCGTTTGCTAAAACTTGCCTTTCTTTATCTGTATCTATTTACATTCATATTGCTTGTTCATTCTACATTTTCATTTTTCTCTCTCTCTCTCTCTCTATTTGTAGATATTGATTTCTATTCAAATATACGAGGTCGGGCCTTCAAAAAGGCGTTTACTTTGTTGCAGAGAGCTGAACTTATCCGAAAACAATAAAAACTTAAATTTAAAAAAAAATCCTATCATTTTTAAAATGAAGTGTGTTAATTCAGGTCTTTTTAAAGTATTCTACGTAGAAAAACATTCCTTATTAAAGGATATTAGGTTCTTTAAAAAATTAAGAGATTGCCGAGTATGAGGCAGATGTATTATGCATGCCTTTTTTATGTGTTCATAGGCTGGTTTTTCTTGAGAAATACGAAGAAAACACCTTCGTGCTGATTGTTTTTCTTACGATCGTAGCCCCGAAACCTAGGATGTGAGATGATCACATACCATTCTTTAGATATATGCAAAAACTTTGACCACTGAGGGGTTGTCTTCTACACGCATGCAGGAAAAAAAAAAGAATAAATCCCAGTTCTCCTATATTTTTATTTAACTCCTATTTTTTCTCGTATTTTCCTCCTATTAGAACTAAATAAAAATATAGTTCTCCTATATTTATTTAGTCAGCTTCGTACTATGAAGATTTTTAATATACTAATGAAAGATAAAATGGCTTCAAACATCTTTCCAATTTTGCCGTGAAAGCGAAGAGTTTTGCAATTTCGACACGATTCCTGAATTTTGCACTGTTCCAGAATATTGCGTGGGGTGATATTTGGTGACATACCCGACAAGACAGTGTAGTCTGGGGCATATCAAATGCAGTGGCCATTTGGGATCATTTTGGCGAGGCCCTAATTCCGATAATTATCGGAAATATATGCAGTTAACAGACATACTGGCTGCAAGGTCCGAGTATTCTTTATTAATCGTGTGTTGTTATTGTTGGAGGTTTGACTTCTTTCGTGGGATTACAGTAACTGTATTTTTTTCTTTTTCGAATAGACATACTTTTATTCTTCGAGAATGGAGAAATTACCAAAATAGCAATTTTATGCTGCATTATCCACCCTAGTGGAATAAAACGAGTCGTTTGCCTAACCGCTGTTCAGTGAGGCCAAACTCCCACAAAAATTGTCTGCTTGTTTTTGCTTTGAAAGTTGTTTCGATTTGAAGAGCTGAGCTTATGAGATAAATGAACCCAAAAAAAAGAAAGTGAGCTCAGTTACTGAAAGCTCATTGTACAGCGGACGATACTTCCAATGGCTGGGACATGAAGTGAATGTTTCTTATTTTGCAGCAGGGAGTTCCAGTAATCTTTCATCTCCTGCTGCGACCTATCTGTAGTTAGTGCACTTGTACATTTTTCCAAAACAGAAATCTCAGTCTTTGAAATGGCCAGACACAATCATAGGACAACATGTACTGTTTCTAGCGATGAGTATAGGCTATTGTAAACGATGCTACACTCTGAAACATTTATTAGGAGAAAAAAAATGCCGTATAGAAATAAAACTTCGACCACTTGGAGAGCTCCAAGTGTTTACAACATCCACGAGAATTGTATCCCAACTTTTACCACTAAGCAGCAAGTCTGTATAATAACGACAGCAGTTTAAAAAGGGTTTACTTGAATCCAGCATGTTTCAGCGGTTCAGAAGATAATTTTGAAAGTTTCGATGTGGAATAAGCGTGTAGACCAGTTTGCAGCAAACTGTTGCGAAAGGGTAAAACAGTCGCAACATATTTTGCGTACTGTTGTATATCTATTACATAATTTTATCTATTCAGTTCTTCAATAAACTGCATAAAAATTTTGTTGTTCGATCATGCGTTTTGTCATTGAAATAAAACGCATCCAAAAACGTTTTGATTTCTGACAAACACACGCAGCAGAAGAGCAGGGTTCGTAGTCATGTAGACTTTGCATTCGCAACTAATCTTAACACCGAAGTTCGACTTCTTCACTGCATCATGGATTTACGTAAATAAAAAAAAAAAAAAATAATGTTATTTACATATCGAGAGAGGTTTTGGTGCTTGGAACCTGAAGGAAACGATGTTACGACTTAACTACTTTGAACACTGCCGGAAAATGTTGTGATCTAAGTTAGAAGGCATTTTTCAATAAATATTTCATAGTATAAAGATCACGGATCTTTAATTCATGAAACTATCGGTAGGGTGCGCGATGTTCAATTTGCATACAAAGATACGCGTATTTTAAACACAGCAATAATACTCTTAGTGGATACGTTTCAATTTTCACCCAAAAAGATTAAATACACCTTCTCTGTAGATGTGAAACCGTAGAGGATCGAGTGATGACGGTACGGAGTAAGAGCGACGGAACCTGAAGCGAGACGAAGCGCATCAATCAAAAGCCAATCCGTGCTAGCACTTTCAAGCAGTTCTACCGATTTACTCTTTAAATGGTTCTTTTCCATACGAATCCGAAAGCACGTCAGTAACATTGCTTCATTATGAGTGATGTGTTTCTAAACTAATTGAAAGAGTCTTTTTAGGTTGTTGATTTTCAATATTTATCCGAACACGCTTCTCTGGGGTGGCTGCACGTCTACTTCTTCCGAATCTAAAATCAAATTACAGTCGGTGGAGAAGCAGAAATGAACAACAACAAAAAAACCCCTTTCTCATTATTTTGCCGAAACACGGCATTCGATACCCGACAGAGAATTACGGAAATCCGCGGAGATATTCCATCCAAATTTGAAAGCTTTCTTCTTTCATTAAATGATCGCGCCGATTTTGTGTCGCGACATCCCTTCCCACTACAAAGAGCGATCAGCATAATTTCTATTGCAGTGCGTTGAATGGCAGTATTTTTTTTTTCCCTTTCTTTCCCTAAATATTGAAATCTGCAAAGCCCATCAACGCTAGTGATGCTCGAATCGGATTTCAGTTTCTTTTTATTTTTATTCCTTCAATTCTTTTGTTTCTTTAAATTTCAGCACATCTCGGCCACACGCATTCATTTATCCCCCACCCCCGGCAATCTCATCCTTTGACTTTTGTAAGCCAATATTTTTATCTAATGTGCTTCTCTACAAAATCTTGCTTCTAGCGATCTTCGTCTTCTGTTCGATGGACACACCTACATCGAAATGGAGCACCATGTTTACTCCGGGGAATTTTTCTCTCTGTGGAGGCTTTTTTTTTTAATTATCTGCGCGCGCTAATTTAGATGGGAATCTGATTGGCAAGCTCAAATCTATATAAATTTAATTTTTGCTCTCTCCGAAGTGCCGACTATAATTATATTAATCACACGGTGATTGAAAACATCTACAGCTTTAAAAGCGCTGTCCTGTTTTTGGTTACTGGCTTTATGAAGATATTCAAAAGAGTATTGATTTTCCTTCTTGTTCCATCAGCAATCTGATTCGCTATTCAGAACCCATACGTGCCATTTTAAACTCGTGCTCAGGGAGTGGTGTTAGATCCTAAATGAAGGAATCTTGGAGAGAAATCATTCATTTGGAATCTAACATATAAAACTTGCTGACAAAGAGAAATACCTGCACATCAGCTGTAATTAAAAGTGAAACTTCTTCACTTAATGTAAAATTTGTATTTTTTATTTCAAGTGTCTTATTAAGATTTCATTTTTAAGTATGTCGAAAAAGAGAGATAATCTGACTTAAATTTAAGCCTCACTTACGCTATGCAAAATTTACATCTAAAAAGTTGCTAAGTTAATAATAATAATAAGAGTAATAATTCCTGGAAGGCATAAAGCTACACGTGTACAGCGTAACGCTAGCAGCTATAGCTTACTTGGAAAATTATGTTGCCATGTATTCTGTGAATACAAGTATAACACCGTCGTAAAAAACCAAGGATGAACCCAAAGGAGTGAAAAGATAAGGGTCCTCTGAGAAAAGAGGACCCTCTATAAGTTAATAATAATAATAAGAGTAATAATTCCTGGAAGGCATAAAGCTACACGTGTACAGCGTAACGCTAGCAGCTATAGCTTACTTGGAAAATTATGTTGCCATGTATTCTGTGAATACAAGTATAACACCGTCGTAAAAAAACCAAGGATGAACCCAAAGGAGTGAAAAGATAAGGGTCCTCTGAGAAAAGAGGACCCTCTATAGAAGAATATAAAGGGTTGAGCCAGTATCGGAAGACTCTCGGGTCGTAACGTTTTCCTGTTTTGGTGGTTCGGAAGTTTCGCGTAAGGGGGGGGGAGTCTGTGATAAGATGTCGGACTGCGAGCGTTCTTAAAATGAAGTAGGATTCTATGCAAAGCTGAATGTAAAAATTCCAGTCCTAGCAGAATCAAGCCGTCGCTGAGAAGTCCCATCGAGTTGTTCCTGAAACTCAAAGATTTGAGTCCGTTTTCGGCAGAAGGAATGAAGATAGTAACCCCTAGGTATTCTCATCTATTGGCGTATGGACAACCAATAGATGAGAAGTATCCAGATATACACGTGGTGCAGGACGACGCGGAAAAAACTCGGCAAGGTGCAATTACTCAAATTTTGTGTGAAATTTCATTAGAAGTGAGAAGATTGTTTACGAATGTGAAATTAAGAACTATTCTAAAGAACTCTGTGGACAGTCTCTATTTAGAAAGTTACATCCTTTTGAGAGTAAGAATTCTTTGGAAGAGATCTTTTGTAAATTTGTATGTGATAGGATTAACTTGATGCAATAAGAATAGTAGAATTTTTAGTATCTTCAGTGACATTAGAATGTTTGTTAGTTTTCTCTTGCGAGTAATACTACTGAATATGAAGTTAAGGTATTTAGCTTAACTTCATATCATTTGCTATCTATCCGGATATGCAGTTGCTGTGTTTAGCATACTTTATAAGATTTAATTAATTTAGAAAGTGTTAAACTCTTAATTCGAGTTTTATTTAGTATTGAGTGTATGAATTTTGTATTGTGCTCTAGATATTCCAATAAACATGTCATATTTCCCTGAACCTGACTCATGTCCGATTAAAATTCCACTTATAAAATTAGAACCTATTTTGGCGGGAAGGATTTAGAGAGTGAATATAGATTTAGGTCACGAGTGCAATAATCTAAATCTATACGGCAGTTTAAATAAGATTGTGTTAGAAAGCTAAGAATCTAGTATTGTCTCCCTGAGTAAGGATCTTTTCCTACTATAGGATACTGGCTGGCGCAGCAAAATATAAATTCGCCAGTATCCGAAGAGGAAACAATCCTAGATATAAGATTGAAGTAAGAGAAGAAAGAATAAATGAAAGGTAAATCTATAACAATCGAGCAGCCGGTAGGATTTTGATTGAATAAGGTTTTAAGTAAGCAAAAGGATAGATTTAAGTAAACAATTAAGTATATAAATCATAGTATCATCGATATAACAGTGGCCCATGACTTAATAGATTAACCATTAACGATACTTGGAATATGATTTTTCAAGTTTGAATGTTTCCAGTAACGGGTATTATTTTATTTTGTCAGTTTGCGAATGGTTATTGTAAAGACAGTCGAAGCAATTAATTAATAAAACTTTAAAAAAAAAAAAAAAAAAACCTCGTTTCCATTGGTGCGTTGCCAATAAAAAAAAAAAACCTCGAATTTTGAGTTTCAGCCCGGTTATAATCTCCCATTGCTTGCCCATTTTCCGAATATGTTTCATATTTCTGTTGGAGATTCACGGTCTATTTTGCTTGCAGATCGTTTAGTAGTCTTTTGCGTTGACTTTTGGTGTTGGTCTTCAAATAAGAGCAGTTTTTCCTTTTCAATTTTATGTCATTTAATCTTCCTCTTCGTTCTTGTTACGTTAATTTTCATTGTTGAGAAGTCTGCTGCTGTACTTCCACAACAATATTTCTGATTTTCAAATCCTGCCATGAATGGCAGCTCAATTTCTACCAATAATTTTCTATTTGAGTTTCTTTTTACAACTGCGTTTTTTTTTTGTGATGATTTCTTCGAAAAGGTTTCCCATCGAACTCTACTGAGGATGCCACTGCATTATGCATTAACCGGATTTGCCCATCTAAGACCAGTTTCTCGCAAGCATATCGCAATAAATCGGCAGAAATATTTTTTCTGGCTTCGTACTTTTTTCAAAACACTCACCGCATGTACTCCTACTTAAAAAGTTTCTTGATTATCAAAGGAACGCCAGTTGCTTTGCTGTGTGCATATGTTGCCGTGGCTTTATTTAGCGCAAACAGCGTGAAGTTCCAACAAAAATGACAGAGGGATAGTCAATATCTTAAAAATCGAGTTTATATCCTCCCGAAAATTCAGACTTTTCATATTGAGTTTAACACACAGTCGCATTTAAAAGATATGCATTTGGCTCGCGACATTATTAGCCACAATTTCAAATGAATTCTCGCGAAATAGGCCATCTATGCAGAGAATAGATTTACTGTTTAACTCGTACAATGCATTTGCTTCAAGGCTGTTTAGCTATCAATACGTAAACGAAACAAAAGCTTTGTTGCAAATGAATTTCTTAATCCGAATCCTAACCTATAGGCCATACTCCAAAGGTTTTAAGAAGGTATTGGAAGGCTTTTGTGGTTCACGTAAACTTGATTGGTATACGAACGAAATAAAGGAAAAAAAACTTCTAATATTAGTAGGAATGCTGGAGGAGTTTTAAGAAAACTGCGACATTAACGTAAAAAAACAAATGGAAAATGGTGAGGAGTTAATTTCTGTAGTGAAATTGGATTGAAGTTTCCAATAAAAAAAGGGTCTGCTTTACAGACCTGCAAGAACCGAAATAAAAAAAAATTTAGTCTCCACTCGTCCAGGTCCGATTTTGTTGAGACGTCACAGTGGGTCTGGACTCTATACGCATATTCGCGGGGATTTTATTTTAATATCTTAGTTTTATATAATTAAATGTAATTTAAAAACTAAAAAATTACTGACATAGTTAAATTATTTCAATTTTTTAAAAATATTTGCTGATGATTTATCATCGAGTATTTATGATTTTAATGTCTAGTTCATTAGACCTTACTGATGCGGCTATCAAGCATTAGTCATACATGCACATATGGGCGCTAAGTTTGTTATATAACAAATGTTACTTAAGTAGTTAATTATTTTTGTCACCTTCTACCATACACAAAAAGCCTCAGAGCTTACAGCAGATCTCTCTCCTGTATATAGTTTCTCTATCGAGTGAGTTAGACTAACCTAACCAGTTAGCGAACTCTGGCATGGGCAAGCGGATTTTCTCTCCCGTAAATAAACTGAAGAAAATCGACCGTAGAACCCAGATTATTTCAGACAGTAACATATCCTGTTAAATAATAATAATAGTGTGTATATACACACAGTAGTATCTGGCTAATCCGAACTAATAAAATCCGTGATCGTTCGGATTAGCGAATTTTCCCCAAGAGACAACTAGCGTTTAAGACAAAAATAATCAGATTCTAATGGAAAATCAATTTAATTCTGTAAATAAATCAAGTAACTGATAGAAAAAAGCTACCGTACTGTAATGTAAAACTTAAAAAAATAATAAAAGTTTATTTTAGTAAAAAATGTAGTTTGTATTATCTGTATTGTTGAGGATTCTGATTTAATAAAACTGCACAGTTCAGTACATAACTTTAATTTGCGTAAAAAAAAAAAGCCACTTTCTTGTACACAACACAAGTTAACAAAAGTTTTTTGTAAAAAAAAAAAAAAAAAAAAAAAAAAGTTGCCGATTTTCTTTTGCTTCTTGGAAGCTAAACTTTTTCGAATGCTTCTTCTCGGAGCTGCATTAGCAATAAAATTTTGTGGAATGGCGTATCATTCTGCTTAGCCCATTCTATACACACATTAAAACTGTCAACTGCCTCTTCATGTTTCACTTATTTTTCTTCGAGTTCTGATTTATTCTGTAGCGTTATTTATAACTTCAGCAGCTGATTTGATTTCGAATTCACTTCTTCCGGTTTTACATGTAATCCATTTGTAACATCTGCTTGTGAAATTTCAACATCTGGATTTATATTTTTAACCAAATTATGCACGTTTTGAATTACCTCTTTTTGTCTATCACCGTAATTATCTTCGTAAATTCTAGAAGGCCCCAGTTTTTTCCATGACGCTCGAATTGCTTCAGGTTTGAGGATTCCCAAGCAACATCAATTGAGAATGCTACATCCTTCAAATTTATATTTTTTATTGATGTGGTAACGTCATAATTTTGGGAAATTTGCATTTAAAAGCAGGTCTTTACGATCTTTTAATTTAATGGATTGTATTATGTTCTGATCCATTGGTTGCAACGATGGAGTACAGTTTGGAGACAAAATAATAGGACGTAATAAATGGGTCTTTTTTCTCTTTCAAACAGCAGTTCGGATTACTGGAGGGTTTGGACTAAAGAGATTCGGATTAGCGAGATACCAGTGTGTGTGTGTATATATAACGAATGTGTTCGCGCGGTCAGCCTAGCGGCTTTGGGCTTCGCAATCATATGCCTTGGGGAAGGAGTGTCCTAGGTTCGATTTCTGTCGAAGACGTGAGGAGCTCAAGGATCTTCCTCAGCCATAGCCAGGTTAGCCGGTCTTGGGGTGGACAGCGGCGTTTTTTCCATCAGTTTATCCTTGGGTTTTCAAACCGGTCCGAGGACACACGGATTACAGCCAGGAATACTGACCCAGCCGTTCTAAAAGCTTTATACCGAACGATATTAGAAGGAATCCGAGACAATGTCATGAAGTAAATTGAACTTTGACCTTTTTTTGCAGGTGGGTGAAAGGAGAAACCAATCTTTCTATTTTCATGCCAGCTTATAGTTAATCATTAAACACGACAGAATGAATTAGAACTGCGCGTGTCATTTAGTTTTTAGGGCGCACGAGCGTGCATTTCCGCACCCACAGCGGATGGCCACTGTAATTACCCGCTTTATCGCCATTAGTACCCCCTTCCGTGTTATCAGCAGCGCCTGTAACCAAACAGAAGGAAAAATGCATCGCCAAAAATTGCCTTTTGAATCTTCACAGACAGCGCTGTTTACGGAGAGTAAACAGCGTGGGTCGCTCGGAGCTTTAATTTGTCGCTTTAAGATGATACTGTCGACAGATAAACATGAATGTAAATGACGAAATAATCCCCCTTCTCGGGTCTAGTCGATTGTATTACTTTGTCGAGTCTCGTGTGAATCTGAACGGAGATAATTGATGAGCTGCAGGGAGATGCCGTAGGACAAAGGTGCTGAGCATTTCCTCCTCCCCTCCCTTTTGTGTTGGGGGATCTTTCACACGGACTCGTGTGAACCGCTTTCTCCGTCATTGTGCTCAAATAATGGTTTTCTGTAGGGGAATTAGGAATGTCGTTAACTTCATCCACTGGAAGAGTGCAGACAGTGCATCTGTTTCCTTCTTGATAGTGGCGGAAGCGTCGGCGGACTTTAATCGTGTACGAGGAACATCCTGGTTTTACTTTAATCCACATTCTTCCGAAATTGAGAGGACAGTAACCCAGGTAGCAAGACGAGACTATTTATCAGATTACATCATTTATTTTCTTTTGTACAATAAATGTGAGTGCGCGCGCACTGGTTATCTATGTTTATTTTTTCCTCGTCATGTCGAATTCAATACACGCAGCTGAGTCAGTTTTTACAGCATTTCATTATCTTTTTTTTCGTTCCATTTGTTTTTCTTCTAAGCGTTAAAATGATTGCTAGGAAAATAAAAGTTGGAATATTGAACGATAGAGGCCACCCCCCCAAGGGCGGAACTAGGTTTGGGGCGCAAACCATAAAAATTAATAAATATAAAAGTCCGCTATTTTACATTGTATTTTTAAATTTCGGCAATACGCCGCTTTAGAAACACAAACTCTGCAACTTATTTTGATGGGGATAATAGTAAATATTTAACATTGCATTTAGTAAAATATGACTTGTTACATTTAAATTTTTCAAAAGTTTTGTCATTTTTGAGTTAGGGGGCGTAAGTCAGTCACTTGCCACAGGCGCTTCGTACCCTCATTACTGTACTGCTGAACGATAAGAGACCATGCGGCGTAGATTATGAAGTACCATTTAAATGTATCCGACTTAGTTTTTTATGAAACTGTACTTAATATTGGTTTTTCTTTATTTTTTTAAAGTATAGACTTATTAAAAAAACTCTCAGAAGAAATTTTTCTTTCTAGTATAAAAAGAAAAGTAAGATAAGAACACACAATATTCTTATTATTGTACTAAATTATAATAAAAGAAACAATGGCATGTATTTAAATGAATATTAGCTGCATGTGCAAACAATCAACTAAGCAAGCAAGAGCAGCAGACGATTTCATGGTTACTTTCGTCTGCCAGTTTCTAAATAAACAACGCAGCTCAAGTGGATTTGTGATAATTGAATTCATTAATAGGAATTATGGTTGGGTGCGCTGTAGAAGAAAATCATTAACCGGATTGGAAAATTAAATTCAGTCTTATTCGCTTAGCAACGTCTAGTTCGTAACTAGAGTTCATTGGACGCAGTTTCTCTCATTATTGAAAAGTGACCGTATTCCCCGATTTTGAACAACGCAAGTTAGACTCGATTGCAACAGCTGATTAAGATGACTCAGTTTAAATTTCGATTCAGGAAAACTTAGTGACGTCACTGTTTGGTCTACCATTCGCACATTACAACTCATGGAACCGCTCTTAGGAGATATTAATAAAGAATTCAGCGGTCCAGCAATGATTCTGTTGGGCTTCTCTCATGGAAATGAAGCTCTCTCGTTGCGAGTTGCCATCCTGAACTTATTGCTGGTATTAGGTGGGGAGGGGAGGCGTCAACGTGGAAGTTATATCATATCGAAGTGGAGGAAATTTGAATTTTTCATCGAAATAAAAGCAAATGAGACTGTGTGCGATAGGGATGGTGATCGGATCGGTCGGTGAGCAGCCCCCATTAGTGTTTCATCATTTCTTATTTTTTTAAAGAGAAGTTTGCAGTGGTTTCCGTTAATGAAAGAAATTTCTAAGTGGTTTGCGAATTTCGGAAATAATAACATGAAAAATCTTAACAGTGAAATTGCTTGCTTGCGTACGAAAGGCGATTACCAGATCCTGATACTTCGAACATTGTTCTTTTTTGAACAGCAAAAGGACACGGCTTTCAACTCTGACACTTGCAAATAGTTTCGCCTAATAAATCAAAGAATTTGTACAATACGCAATTACATAATTTAGTCGCGATTGAACTTTTGTAGAAAGCGAAGTTGTGTACCAATTACAACACCAAGCAGAACAGATTGTTGCCATGGAAACACTGGTAACAAGGAAGGAATATCTTTTCTTATATAGAAAGGAGTAGCAAGGTATATAATACAAGGTAGCTTCCATTACTCTCTGGAAGAAACTACCTTAATTTGTTAACAATTTAATTGGTATTAATTTCTTATAACAATGCAACTTGTCTCAAAATCCAACCCCATTTTGGTTAAGTCAGTATGGTCAAAGTATCCAAAAAAAAAAAAAAAAAACAATCCCACATGCGTGCAAAACCGCCCTGGAATCGTCAGCCTTGTGGATTCGAGAACATACAATTCAATTAAATCAGCAACCAGGATTGATCACAATAGTTAAAAATATTGAAATGTACTCTGTTATACGTTTGACAACAAATCTTATCCTTGTGTTGTTATTCACATTTGACCCCCGGGAGACAGAAGTTTGAGTGAAATTCCTACTACACCATGCACTGCTTGGAAAGAAGCTAACAGAGCGTAGCGTGAGGAACAAACACCCTTGGCGCCCACCTTAAGATGTAGGACTTCTTCTCGTCTGAGATGACTGCAGTAATCCTACAGGGCACTTTCCACAAGCGTTCTATAGCGATCAATGGGAATTTTCGACCATTCTTCCTATAGGCATATAACGAGGTCCTGGATTGTTGTTGGACAAACGTCCCTTGACCTCGCCCGACGCTCCTGTTCAATCCTACACATGTACAGTAGGATTGAAATCAGGGCTGTGTGGAGGTCTAGAAGTGTGGTAACGTTCGTGTCCACAAACCACGCAGCAGCCCTTATGAGACGGCGCATTGTCTTGCTGAAAGAGACGATGGTCAGTTGCGTAGAAACGCTACAAAGTTGGAAGAATAGCATTGTCCATTAAGTTCAGATACCAAAAGGTATCTGAACTTTCTGTTCAATGTTTGTGGCATCAAACACTTCGAATTCCGAGACTCTGGTAAGAGAAGTTAAGCGGGCATCCTCCACACTCATCTAATGGCTCCTCTTTCTTAATGAAGGAAGAATTTTTTTATTTTTTTTCTATTGCATTCGGTTGATGTCACCCAATCGGATTTGCATCTCCGGAACACGCTGATGCACATTTTTTTAATATTTTTTTTTAATATTTCTCTGATAACACAGACTTGTATTAATATTATCATAACACTATAAATAACTGAATGAATTACCAATCGTGCTCCGATCACTATTCTTGATATTCACCCATAATGTGAACTTAACTCCTAGGAGCTGTATTTCTGTTCCACATTATGAGAGGTCACTACCCAGACCGGTTTCAACCTTATGTATAGGTGAAGCGGGTTCTAAAAATAATACGATCCCGAAAGATCGCCCAACTCAGCGTTGTTCCACTCGATGACAGGCTCACCCCTTTACCGAGAAGAACTTCTCAGCATTGGTTGGCAGGCTTCCCAGTGGCAGGCTCACCCCACCACCAAGCAGAGCCATAATCTCAGCGGTGGCCCCACTCAGACAGGCAAAATCCTACCTCCAAGCGGAGCCTCTCAAAGCCAGATCCTTCCGCCACCGGTTTCCACCCTCATTGGGGCTCATCAGTGAGTGGGTAGAATGGGAGTTCATGTCTTTCATCATCGGCCTCTGGAGTATAAAAGATTGCTGAGAGTCAGCCGGTAGTAAGAGGGGAAGAGAGCAAAAGGTAGAGTATGATAGTAGGAGGTAGTCAAGAGGCCTCAGTCAACCTGTTTAGCTGAATAACCCAGAGGTTGTGGCTAAAAGGTCTGTGAACATCTCCTTGCACCTGTTCTGTAAAAAAAAAAAAAAAAACTTTGTAAATAAACTTGTGTTATTTGCACTCGTAAAATAGTTAACAATTAAAAAATTTAACAATTTAACTAACCAGGTGTCTATGGAGGTCCTCTCCTAACACCTGTTTTAGTATAAAACTTAAGCCGGATTTTTATTTATTTATTTTTTCCGAAAAAAATTAAAAAAAAAAAGAACACTTAGCTACGGGAGTCAAAAGGTAAAATTACTGCGGGAATGAAAGCATTTCTGCGTGTATTACAGCATAAAAAATGTTATGAACTTCTTTAATATATATATTAAAGAAGTCGCCAACCTTACACCACAGGGAAAACAAGATTTGGGGGAAGAATCTGGCCCGAGAGATGCCGCTCCTAAGGAGCAGCACCGCCTCGCAGTAAGCCTTTGCAGCCCGGGTTCTCAGATCTGCCCCCTCCTATATGCACTGTAAGAACTTGTGAAGAAAGAAAGAAAAACAGATTATCCTTTTTAAAGGAACGGACACGGTATGATTAGGCCCTGTCTCAGGACACAGGATAGGAGGTTTGCACCATTTATTTACAAACCTCCCGTCCCCTAGTATATGCGAAAAACCTAGGGAGGTAGAAATAGATCCCGCTGAGTATTCTGGCTTGTATTATGTTTTCATCGCTGATTTGGGACTTTTTCACAACTTTCCAGTTGTGAAAAAGTACACGAGTATAAGAAATGTCCCACCGTTTCAATGCTCTGGCAGACGTCGCAGAAGGGGTCGCACGGTCTTGAATTGTATCGGAACATAACCAGTTTCACCGATAGCTGACCATAGGCTATTCGCCATGCCAGATCGCGGTGAAATGGCTGTCCCCAGCTATTTCTGATATTTTGAAATAGCGTTTCCATGTTAGTTTTTATATTTGGCGTATCACATCTAGAAAGTTGAAAGAACTCCCAATATCTTGCTTGTGGCTTTAATTCTAGGATTTCCATCCCTTCGGTTTTTAATTTTTTAAGCTGTTGGCATAATGGATAATACCATTCTGGCACAACCTCTGCGCTGGGATCAGCATGTCCCGTGGTCCCTAAGTAGGGGAGAAAATACCCTACAAAGTATTTATTTAATTAGGGATCCTGAAATATGGTTAGATTTTAAGGCCTTCCCTATGGTTTTTGAGAGTGTTTGCATAGAATAGGCAGTTTAATTTCGGAAGTGAGAAACCCCCTTGATTGGTTTTGAGATTTAGATATTCTTTTTTAACCTCATGCTTTCTTCCGTTCCAAAAAAAACTATTAGTATTTTGTAAAGTTGATTCTCTTGGGTTTTCTTATATTAGTTATATTTATTGTATGCATTAGCATGGGGATTATTACTGTTCTTCCGTAGAAGGAGAAATAATTGGGTTTAAATGATTTTAGTTTCTTTTCGCACTCTTCCCGCAATTTCTTAACAGGCAGTACCGGGTTCGCCGTAAATGGGACGCCTAGTACTGTTAGGGGCTGAGTTTGCGGGACTAAAACACAGGGAAGGAAATTTCCGAAAATTTTAATTTTTGTCTTTGAAGTATTAACGCTAAGACCCACTGGCCATGCTGAATTTTTGCAAAATGCCGAAATAAATGTAGATGGACTGAGAGTCTCTGAGCGTCGCCACTACATCATCGGCATATGCTACAATTTTTTGCTCTGTCTGGAGACTAGGGGTAACGGTATTCCCCTAACTGCAGGGGAATTATCTATTTTTCTTATGAGGGGTTCTAACGCGAGTTAGAACCCCTCATAAGTGAGAAGTGGAGAGGGCTTAGTGGGCAGCCCTGTCTTACCCCCTTTTTAATAGGAACGGGTTCCGAGAGGAACCCGTTGATAGCTATTTGGGTGGAGGCCTCTGCGTAGATGTTTTTGATTGTTTGCCGAAGCTTTCACCCCACACCTATTTCCTGAAAGTACGTCAGACACGTACTTTCAGGATGTCCTGAAAGTACGTGTCTGACGCTGTCGAACGCCTTTTCCAGATCCGGAGAGAGAAGTGCCAAAGGATAATTTTTGTTTTTGGCCAGAGGGATTAGATCTCTTAATAAAGAGATTTAATTCCATCGATCTACCCGGTATTCCGTAAACCTGGGAGCTTGTTATGATTCTTTCTATACCGCATTTGATGCGGCTGCAGATAATTTTTGCAAATATTTTGTAATCCGAATTAGTTAGGGAGATCGGTCGGCAGCTATCTACCAAGGTGCAATCCCGATCTTTCTTTGGGATAAAAATTGTGTAGCTTTTAACGAATTCCTCGGGGATATTTCCCGAAGTGAGGAATTCGTTAAATATTTTTATTAAAACTGGTAGTACGTAGTCCCAGATAGATCGGTAGAATTCTATCCCTAACCCATCTAACCCTGGGGTTTTCCTTGCCTTCATTGTTTTGCAGGCTTTTTTTTTTTATTTCCTAAGCAGTTATCGGCCTGTCATGCAGTGCGCTAAGGTGCTCGGGAAGACGTGTGATGTCCCACTCACTGAAAACATTGCGCTCTGCTGATCAGAAAAAGCGCCGAGGTACTACTGATGGAAAAAGCGAAGTATTTCAAGGGTTGATTTTAGCAGTTGGCCATTCTCTTGGATCTGGTAAACCGTTCGCTCGTCATTTGCCGCCACCCGTTGTTGATTATAAAAAGCGGTGGAAGGTGTTTCCAAATATCTGAAATAGTCTCGCTCGAAAATCGAGGTCCTCGACTCTACTCTGCCGCTCTTTCTGTAGCTCGGTTTCTACCCGTCTAAGATAGCTACAGGGAATTCCTCTACGCTCGTTGGTGCGGTACCAGCGGAGCTCCCTATAGAGATCCCTCAGGCGTTGTCTCTGGTGTGCCCTTTCACGCCCACACCGCTGAAAGAATTCCCTTGCCTGCGACTTGAACTGTAGCCAGGTTTCCAGTTGGTGTCTCTCCATTCGTTACAGAGGTTCTGTAGCTTATCGCTAAAAAGACTGGGGAAATTGGGAGGGAGCCTCCAAGGACCTCTGGCTGTTTGTTATTTCTGGTATCCTTATTTTTAATAGTACCATTTTGTGGTCTGTTGGCAGACCTCTCACAGCGATATGACGTACCCCAAGAACATGTGGTTCTAAAAACTGGGATACATAGAACCTGTCGAGGCTTGTTGATATCTTACCACGACACCACGTTGTTCCGACTTTCAGTGGATTCTGCCGTCTCCAGATATCGACAAGGTCGAAGTTTGCGCAGCAATGTTTCAGTGCTGCAAACCCGCCAGTTCCGTTGTTAGCATTTCCGCCAATTTTGTCATATCGTGGATCTTCTATACAGTTCAAGTCGCCCGCCACGATTAGTTGTTGCGCACCTAGAAAATAGTTTTCCAGTGTGGCAAAGAAACCGTCTCGTTGGTGGGGGCTATTCAGGGCGTAGACAGCCACAAACCGGGTGTTACGGCCACCGTACTTCCAGTCCACGGACAATAGACGTCCCCTAGCGTCTTTCTGGACATTGAAGAACCCCCCCGCGATTGGGGGCGAATTAGTATCCCCACCCCTCGCGAGTGAGCTTCCCCGAAACACCAGTAGCTGGTGACCGGGTAGCTTCTCGAAAAGTTCTCCACGTCCCAGTGTTTGTAAAAGTGGGTTTCTTGTAAGAATAAAATGTTGATATTATGCATTAGCATCAGTCTCCAGACAGCGCTTTGCGCCTGAGGATTGCGCAGACTGCTTACGTTTAATGTTGCAATTTTTAAACTTTGGTTCATTTTAGAGGTTGGGGAAGGTGTTACTTCTTATACGAACTTTCTGGATTCTGGGGAGGGCGGTTGTATTGTTATCCGACATGTTGCCGTCTTAGAATTTCATATCATCATCAGAATCGTCTTCACCGGAGATCTGGGATTCCAGTTCCCCTGGTTCCCCCATTGTTAGATTTTCCTTTTGCTGGTGTTAGGGTTTCACTATTATTTTCTGCTGGATTTTGTCCTTTAATTTTCTTCCGAGTCGCTCGTGCGTTTTGCGGCACTGTTTGCTTCTATTTTTTGTTCTCTAGTTTCTGTTTTACTAGTAGGAGTTTCTACCTTTGCCAAGCGCTTTTGTTTTTCTTGGTGTGGTTTGTTTCAACACTTTTGGATCTGCTGTCAACATCGTGTCAGGTGATGGCTGTACGGATGGAGCTGCTTCTTGCTCTGCCATCTCGGGGTTTCCTGTTTGGTATTGCAGAGACAGGGGTTATATTCCCTCCTATTCTTTCCGCATGTGTTCTTTGCGGGCATGCATTTACTTTGTGTTTTGTGTCCCAGCATTTTAAACATCATTGATCCAGACCGTGTCCTGCTGTTAAGCAGTTTTGGCATTTTCCTTTGGGGAAGTCTGCCCCCATATGTTGGAAGGATCCACATCTGAAGCACTGCTTCTTGACACTAGGGTAATTGATTATTACCCTGGCTGAACCAATAAAGACGAAGTTGGGAACGGGTGTTTTTATCTCCATGGAGACATATACCACTCCCGACTTCCATTCTGGGATGTCACTGTCCTGCATTATTCTAACTTCTTTGACTGTTCCCCATTTGGAAAAAGATTCTTAATAGCTGATCTTTTTCAACATACTTCCTATTATAGCAGGAGGGTATTTTTGTCCTTCGCATTGAACTCCTAAAGAGTTTTTCTCTCGTTGCTTCGTCTTTTACGACCTGGAAACTCCCTCCCCCGTACGGGGTAAATCCGAATATATTATTAATACCTACAGTATATATATTAAAGCTTTCGCGAACGTCCGCTTTTCGATGTTAGATTTCACCTCGAAACCGAGGGTTTTCACTCTAGGTAAGAAGGAAGTCATATCAGAAAGTTCAGAATATCCTTGTTATAATTTCCCGAAAAAAAGGAAGGAACCAATGGGCCTTCCAGGAAAAAAAAGGGAAACGCCAGGCGTTCCCCATCCGCAGAAATCTCCTAACAGGCGGAAGACTGACAGGCCCCAGGCAAGATCAAAAATACCAGAGAATAACAAGATAAGGGATCTTACCAAGTTGATTTTCAGGTATCATGCAGCAGGGCTCGCACAGGATCTTCAGGCTCTCGATCTCGGGGGAAAAAACAGCAGCTGGACTTCAGAGTAGGTAGACCTAGGTAGTAGACCTAGTTAATATCAAGTTTGTAGCGAACAGAACTTACATCCCTTCTATGAGTATTGCCGAGAGGTGTACTAATAAATTATTAGATATATGAAGAGCCAAAGGCTTCAATTCGGCGACATATGACTTGTTTAAGTTAAGGGATATTGCATCCCATATCGTTTCTTAGCCGAAACTCTTTGAGTTTCGCATCTTTGGCTCTTCATATATCTAATAAGTTATTTTCCGACGTGTAATAATAAACACTCCTCCCACAATACGGATTGATTACCCTTTTATCATAATGGATTCTCCTTTTGACATGCGCAGAAGTGTCGAAGGCGTCTTGTATCGGTGGGTGTACAGTATTTTTCTTCTAATCCGAGCTTACTCATGCGAAGAATGGAATTAATATACCCTAATGTGATTAGCGTCAGCACAACAAAAGGGAACAACAGCGCCACCTGGACTCTACCGTTGAAATAACAGTCTTGTCTTGTACGTCATCAAGTCTGGGTACTGTAAACACATTAACAGGCAATACCGGGAAAAGGGCAAGTCGTACAACATGTCACCGACTATGTTTAGATTGCAATAGCAATCCACGAAATGCTATCGAACCCCCTTCCTTAATTGCGGTTGTTTTGATTAATTTTTGTTTCTTTATTTGAAATCTGTGAGAGGATAAGAATACTTTTGGAGGGGTTGAAGTCGATTCGTATCGCGGAATTTTTAATTGACGCCGGACCATGGAAATTCTACTAGTATTGGTTTCTTCCGGTTTGAATTATCTGCTTTGAGAATAACTTTCATGCCCTGAATTCCCCCCCCCCCCCCGTAGCGTATTTGGTAATGGCAATCGCCAGTGAATGAAAGGATTTGAGTTTAATTTCAATCGTGGTGCGAAAGAACCCCTTCTAAAAGGCCTTTAAAGTTAAAACGCTACCAAACAGGATGGCCAGCTTAAGATTTCGAAAGGGTTCCTTTTCCAGAATCTTAAGCTGGTCATAAAGGTTGTAAGCGTAGAATACTGTGCGTTGGTTACAGCTTTTTTTTTGTGTTTATTATTTATACATAATCTGCAAATCCTACTGTAGAAAGCAAACCTGGAACTTCAAGCTATTTCACACCTCCACTAAGCATGGAGGTGGTTCCACACCGGGCAATAAAATTCATCCGCCATCTGAAGACGATCACAAACATAGATTCCCATGGCGCGATGGGAATCCGCTACCTTTTGGAGAGCGGATTCGCTAACCAGTCGGCCAACCAAGCCTGCAGTGATATACTTATTAATAATTAATGTAATGATATGTCTTAATCCAATTAATAAAAAAAAATAATTTCAACGTTTTTATATAATAAGAGCCAACTAAACTCCTGTTTATACGACAGGTGTTTGGTTTTATCCAAACAGCGTGACCATTTGTTGTGTGTGTGCGTGCGTGCTTTAAAGAAGTGCATCTCGCACTATTAAGTGCAAGCTGAAATAATAGCTTGATTTAGCATTTTTGTTGCACGTAAAATGTTCTGTTTGGCTTCTTCCACGAGGTGAACAAGAGAATTTAAAGTCCAGCATGATTCCCAACACATTCCCGTCGAGTTCCAATGAAATCCAAATATTGTTCCTACGACAGAGTTGTACAGGCATATCTACCGGAGGACAGTCGCAGTTTACAGAAAAAAATAGTGCGAGTAGGCGGTAGATGGCGTTGTTATAGATGAAGAATTAAGTACCGTATACAGTAGGTTGTTTGGCATAGAATCAAAGAGTAAAAAATTCTATCTTTAATCTTATTCATCTGGGATTTAAAAATTCATTGATATTAGGTAACTTGCAGGCAGTACAGTTACATGAATTATAGTGCATGTAAAGGCTAATTTGCCTATATATTTCCTTATCACTACCCTCACATTACCAGGTCTCTAGCAACACCCAACGAAATATTTCATTCTGTTGACCTTCACCTCACACCGTACTGCCTCAAACCTGCTACCTCTGTTTGCTCCTTGCAAAATCCACCTTTTAGATGGGGCCTAACTCCGCTGCTACTATTAACAGCGCTCCTTTTTCTGCCTGTTTTTAAGAAAAATATAATATCCGTCCATCTATTCTTGTCAGGATGTCGTCCTCACCCAATCATGTCTCGCTCATACCACCAGTTTTGGACCGAATAAACTCGATCAGCGCTACAACTTCGTTCTCCTTATTTCGAATACTTTTGGCATTAGTAAACAAACATAAGAAATCATTTCTAATTCTGCATGTCCTATTGAAACATCACTTCAAAGATGCTACTCTTCAATACCTTCCCCAGTCCCTTCCTCTGTATTACCACCAATTCCACAACTTTCCCAGGCCATCTCGATCCGTTTTATACCCACTCACACATCCACTTCATGTGTCTCCTCATCCACCATAACCTCTCCCTTCCCCCCCCCCCCCACATTTTGTTTCTGCCCTCTCATCTCCTTCACTCCCGCTAATCGTCTCATCATGGGCAAGCTTGGTCTTTCGCATCTCCTCGCAATAACCTCAAATCTTCTCTTCACCGCAGTCATTACGTTTCATTCCCAGAAGAAATCTCTCCACCTGACTCATTTAAATGCAACCTATCTTATGTACGAAGAAGTTGAGCTTTTTTTTTTTTGTATGCAATATATTTTCTGTACACAAGCGAATAACAAACATTCTGTTCACTTCAAGTTCCAAATATTAAAAAATAAATGTTTTAAAAATGAAAATACACTACCAAATATTTTTTTCTTGAAAATTTAATCTATAAAATTAAGAAATGTTTTCTTATTTTCAAATAAAATATTAGGGATCATCAGAATTATATCCCAGATTTTGTTCAAACGAATGGCAAAACCGCTTGCGCTCAAGGTCAAAACTCATCGGGTCCTCATTCCGTGTTAGCCTAAGCACTTGAAATTCTTGAGAAAAATCTCAAGTACAATTTGAAAGGAAACTGGCCAATCAAAAATGGAGAATTGGTTTGTTAACCACAGAATAGCTTACGTCAATTGCCCAAAGAATTTGACATCTTATTTGGTTCCTAATAATCAACTACGAAACGCACAGAGTGAGATCTTGCGAAGTTCTATAATTACATCACATTGCTTTTCGTTTTTGAACAGAAAACGTAGGAGATTATTACAGTGAAAAAAATGCATTAATATTTTAAATTGCGTGTTTAGTGGAAGGAGACAAACGAATTCCCACTCTGGGAAGATAGTTTTTTATTTAGGTTAATCGCAAACGCACATCGAAGATAGTTTCGTATTGAATTTTCACATTTCATAAACTAATTGAGCGCCCTGATTTGGAACGTGATGGTTTCAATTACCCATTTCATCAGGGATGTCTCCTGCTCCGGATGCCAAATTCCTCTGTTGCTCGGAATTGGTTGCGGCCTCTAAGAGTACTGCAATTAAGAGGCACAGGCAATTTTCAGGAATTCCCTTCAATTTGATCACAAGGGAGTGGGACTGACTCGATGAGCGTGTTGGCTTTGTTTTCTTTTTTCCACTGACTTTCTTCGCTTTTGCCATAATCTTAAAGGTGTAACGGGAGTACCAAAATTAATCCTGAAAGAATCCGCTAGTCAGTATCAACTGCAGCAATCAGTGGATGACAACAATGATTGGCGTATTTGCTAAAATTAGTTCTTCTGCAGACTTCCATTATTTCGTAATGGAAACAATGCAATCGCGAACAGCGTAAGATTAGATAACAATTACTTCAAAATGAAATATTTAAAGTATTTGTCGTAGGATTGGTCATCTGTTTAGGTTTTTCTTTTTCACTTCAAAGGCCGTAGAAAATTTAATGGGAACTCTAATTGTCACTGCTAAAACACCCTTAATATTACCTATCAACGCCGTTCATAGGTAATATTACGCAACTTGTCAATCTAGGCTTTAAAAATGACATTTGAGTAAGTTCAGATTCAAGGAAAAAACTACGTCTACCCTTTAGGGAATGAAGAAAAGACGTTGCCGCAAATAATTGATTATTGCTTGCGATGCGAAGGGACTATGAAAATATCGTGCGCCTCTTCTGGAGTACTGCAAAAATGCACAGACAGGGATGAAGGGAATTAATTAGTTGATGAATATGCAGTGAAAGAAACCTAAAATTCTAAACGTTGACCTTCTCCCACGTAAATGTGATAAAACGTGGGGGGGGGGCTAGCACGTTAGTTATGATAAATGAAAGTACAGCAAATATTTTTTATCTTCGCCAGAATGTGAGAGTAGCAGGTAAGAGGAGATGGAAGGAAAACAAAGTATTAAGATTCGAGAGCCAAGACGGATGGGCGAAAAGAATATTAAGACCGATCGAGATACTTGCCATTGCTCGGATCAAATTCCAGGCGACATACCTAAGAGAATTATTAAAAAAAAAAAAAAAAAGTTGCATTCAAATTTTATTAACACACCGAATAAGTAATACAAAATGCAACAAGTATTCAGAATAATACAACTGATGAATATTTGATCGGTAAAAGATAATATTACATATGTTTATATATATCCTATATTATTTTCCAAGTGGAAATATAGTTTTGCTAACGCTGACAATCGTCTCTTGCAATTTTTACTCAATTTCGACTTTTTTTACTGCAAGTACGTTTTCTTACTTCTATAAGACGGCATCGAATAGCGTTAGTTTATACCTTTTGGGGAAAAGATTTGTGCGTGAGATCAGATGTGTTTTCAGGAATTTAAAACTCAATAAAACCAAAAAAATTAGGCTTACACAAGTATCAAGAATCAGATTTCCAATAAACTTTACCTTTTTTATTTGTCGTTAATGTATTTGCTAATAATGGGGTTAATTTATCTTCTGTTTGTTACATCAGCATTTCTCTCATCCCCTTATCTATAAGTGAATGATTATGGAGATCGTGAACTCGAACAAAAAAATAAAAATATATATATTTTTATATCGAAGTCCGAGCATTGTTTTTATTTATATTTAGTTTTGATATCCACAACATTCCCAAAACAGATTTTTTCCCCCTACTTGTTTCAAAGTAAATTATTGTTGGAAGGGGATGTTATCAATCTCTCAAGTGTCAAGATTATAGTTTTATTGCTCAAATCTTGTCTGGAAAGCAAAGAAACTTTATAGGAGTTTTCAAGTTGGCCACTTTCGTACGATAGCAGGAAGGTTTTCATTCAAGTTTCCGGCTAAAAAACGCACGCAATTTACACACACACAAAAAAAAAACATGCATTTAGGCCTCGTTCTAACCACCTCATTCCAAAATTATGGGGTGAAGGCCAATCTGGGTAAGTCTTAAGGGGTTACTACGGTAGAAGTACTGGTGATTATATTATTATCAAAAAGGCTGGAAAGTGTCCAGCACACGTTACAACTTTATACAATAATTTTTACGATGTAATCATATTACACTAATTTGGATTTATTTTTTATACTTGAACAAACCACTGAACCTTTTTTATTAAAGTTCTCATCCCTACAACCAGAGATGAATTGCATTAATCTCTTCCTTTCACATGTTTTCATTGAATGTCATCTAATTGGGTTCCAAATTTCATTTCTGTTTTCCCCAGTTAGGTAAAATATTCCTATTTAGAACTTCTGGAATAATCCTCCCCTCTCAGATTTTTTTTTTAAATAATGGAATATCATTTGTTACCTTTATTGGCAGCGACAGTCCTTAAAAGAAAAAAGCTTATGAAATAAATCCCTGGTACATGTATGACATCCGTGTGCATTGTGGTAACGGCCATCTTAAGGATGGTTGTTCCGGCGACAGAAATAAAGATGTGACCGATGGTCCATTGGTAGCTTGTTGCAATTTTGTTTTCATTGCCAATTTTGGAATCAATGGCACATGAAAGGCGGGGATATACGGATGAGCTCTTTCAGCGAATTCATTCCCTTTTTTAAAAGAAGGAATATCTCCTATCACCTACAAATGTGAATTCTCGCATCTGGTTTAACCTAGACATAAGCTAATATATGCTTATAAAACTCTACATTCCTTAGGATCAGCGATCTGTTTAGCTTTATTCTTTAAGTCATATTTTCTTTGGCTGTAAAAGGTAGGTTCTTATATACATCGTAAGTCGCGAAAGATTTTCTCCAAGACATTGTAGCGGCAATGATCTACTAGTCGTTTTCCCAACTCTTACACACAAAACCGTTGAAATGTATAAAATAAAGTATGGTCTACTCCCGCCCTCCCCTTCCCCTGTGTGATGGAGGCGAACCGTTTAGCTAAGTCATAACTATGAGAATGAAGAGGGTTTACAATCTTTCTACTTGAATCTGTTGAGAGAGAGTTATAACGTTGCAAAAAGGCTTTCTTGGGAAAAGGTCCGAAAGCATCTCGCAACATTCCTGTAGAAACTGTTCAAGTCTGTGAATGGAAACCACGCAAGACTTTCCATATCGGCAAGGCCAGTCGCTAATCTCTCCCTTCAACATGGACAGTTCAGAAAGATTAGGATCTGCCACGTATCATCGATTAGACTCAGTGTATGGGAGAAGCAGTTGACACTTTACAGATGATGTTTAGAGTAGTAATGTCAAGTATCACATGAAATCAGATGGCCACTCATTCTACCAAAAAATCTTTGAAAATTAGTTGATCAGAAAGCGCGAGTCATAATTTAAGGAATATCTCGGCGAAATAATCCTATAATAGTTATATTAATAAATTTAAGAAAGTATACTTCCGTTCATGTCATCCAAATATGAATTATTTATTAAGTATTTGTTGAAAAAATATTCAACCCATAACTTTCTTTTGTATTTATATGAAATACAAAGTTTTGATGCCTTAGTTAAATTTCACATTCATTTTTGTATTCTTCAGAATATCTATCCTGACGCCATCTTTCGATGTGTTAATATAGCCTTCGAGACCATTGAGAATTGCCAACGTCACACAAATAATACGTTAGAAAAATATCTCTAAGACGGTGCTGCCGTTACTTTCTTAAGTGGACAAACAAACTCCGTTCCTAAATGAATGTTTCTCGCTTCATCTTGATCGATTTTTGTTTCTTCCTTTTCTCGTTAAAGATGCAACTGGGGAGACATCCTTGTTGACGATTAAGCTGATTGATTGCCACACATTTTCCCCCTTAATTCTGGATTTTTAAAAGAAATATCAACTAAATGATGAGAAGACTAACTTTACATTACACATAAAGTTTCGGATTGTTTTTAAGATTTTTTTTTCTAATACTTGGCTGTCGAACTTGTGAAATGCCCTCTAGGGATGTGTGTACCCGTTGATTCTTTTACGGCCAACTCCATCGACTGCCTTCCGGCAAAGTTTCTTTTCCTAAAAATTAAATTAAACTAAAAACCAAAGGGGAAAAATGAAAATCGCCGAAATGTTAAACTCTTCTTTCTTTCCACATGGATGATCTCTTCAAATCTGTTTTTTAACCACCTCAGACTTTTTTTTTTTGTCCTCGTAGAATTGTTCAGTACTCTGATAAACCACTTACGAATTTTTGCGGTGCTTCATAATAACCTTTGATCGGTGTATGTTTGAAAGAAAGTTTGTGTGCTTACAGGTGCGTGCTGAAGTAATTCTACACGTGATGCAGTTAGAATTTACCTCAGTGGATCACAGTAGAAAGAAAACTGAGTCTAGCGGAGAACGTTTTGTTGCAACACAATTTTAAGAGTTTTAAATAATAAACATTTTATGTTTGCAGAAATTTTACAAAAAGGTTAATAATCCCCCCCCCCCCCCCCGTTATTTGAGAGACAACTCTGAAATCCCGAAGCACATTTCATAGATTTTATCTCGCTAATTAAAAATTACCGAGAAAAATGTATTATTTCTCTTTAAAAATTAAAGATCAGCATTTAGGTTTTTGCGAAGTTGTTGGTTCCATGCCGACTATTCAATGCTTGCTTTCCGCTGTCATCTCGCAGGATTTGCCATTCGGTTGCGAAAAACACCTGGATCCACCGCAAAGCATGCAAAGTGGCTAAAGGAACTCGCGTAACTCAAACAATACGCTAACCTCATCGTTTTAGATGCTTCGGACGTAATTTCCAGTCCATTCCTTGGGTTATCAATAAAATCACGTGCTCATATGAGATTTCATTGATATAAAATTTTACTATATTTTTTAGCAAGAAGCATTACTCGGATCCAGTGCCAGGGTCTGTGGAGTCTCCTCTGCCTCTCGAGATACTCTTTCATTACTCCTCCCCATTTTTTAATTCATCGGTGAAGAATTTTTTTTTTTCTTTAGCTCGTAATGATTAATAATTCACGGAATCACCTTTAAACTGAATTTCTATTCAAATACCTTCGGTGAGTACCTCCCACGTGACTGCCTTCTAATGATGATCTCCACGATAAGAAACTACTTCACAAGGTAATTGGCCGATTGGTTGTTTACATTCCGTCAAAGAACCAGAAGCTGTGAGGCGAGTGCATTGCATGTACGGACATGTCTGTACATTCAGTGTTTTCTGACTGTACGGAATAAAAAGCAGAACATTCCAAAAACCAAATAAACTTCAAAATAATAAGTAAATTCTCTGACATCTCCTTGGGAAACAAGCATTGGAAACTGGAAACTGATTAGAAAGACTTGGATTCTAATTCTGTCTGGGACGAGAAGAACCGTTATGAGGACTTTTCAAATGAAGGTGAGTTATCAAGTCTCATACGGATCTTTTCAGAAACTCGCTATTTCATCCCATAAAACAGGAAAGCCGGATAGAAGAATCTGATTCCACATAATCAAACCCGTTTTGTAAAGAAATTGCTGCATGTCAAGACTGGAGACACATTTAAGAAGCCTCCCAGAATTGTTATGAGTAGTTTAATTATGTTGAAAATGTAAATTGGCCTGAGTATTGAGCTTCGTTGTTAAAACTCACGGCTGCTTTACTGTAAATATTAGTGGTTCGACGTAAACCGCGGACGGTATGAAGTACGCGGTGCACTGTCTCTGGTCCCACGTGGGTAGATGCTCAAAGACGTGGCTGTTATCATTTTCACAGGATATTTAGAAGTCTCGTGTTTGCATTCGCCCCCATTCTCGTGAGTGTATCAAACTTTTATTATGCGCACTAATCACCTGCAATTTAATGTTTGGCTGTTGTTTATCACTTCAGGACGCGATAAACTCACCTGTACACACACACACACACACACCGATATCTAACACCACTACTGTATGTGGAGTAGTGCGGCTTAAATATAATCTCACGTGTTTTATTTTCTTAACTGAAAAACGCTGAGAAGTGCATTCTAATCAGTCGCTGTGGCCGTAAAAGTAGCCACCGTGGTTTGCATAATGAATGAAAGTTTACTCAAATCACTCCCTGAAATGGCTCTCTCGTGGGAAGATTAAAAGGGGGGAGGATTAAATAATAGAAATTGTGTTCGTCCTGAATTCGAGCCATTAACTTCGTAATATTCCGTCTGTTAAATAGCAGCACAAGCCGGGTTGAATCACTGAGTCTAAATTAACTTCCAGTTATTTCTGGAAATTACTCTTTTCTTTCTCTCAGATCGCTTCTTCCGTATGACAAGTTCTTTGGATACTAAAAGGAATGATTTTCTTTTAACCAGCAAAACACATGTTTTGCTGGTTAAAAGAAAAATTGAGAAAAATCAAATTTTGCAATCAAAGAAGGAAGAAATCATTTTGACCAATTTAATAAAAACGGTGTTGAACGAGGAAGTTCTTTTCAAGGAAATAATGAGGTAAATCGAGCGAGGGGCGGTTGGAATGATAGTCCTCGTTTTCACTGTAGGACTTTCTCTCGATAATTTGCATTCAGAAATTCTTAATGGCTTTTCTTTTCTCTTAAGATGGTTAAAAGACACTTAAACAAGTAGGTGAGTGGCCTGTAAAACCCTTAATGATTATAAAGGATTTCGCATTTGCGATCGTTAAATAAGAATAATTCGGAGGAAATTTTATCCTCATCATTAAATCTTCATGCAAACTGATTTGTAGCGCAGTCGGAAGAACGATTGTGCCAGTTAGTTGGTTGGAGAAATCTGAATTTGATCGCAGTCGACAATGCGAGAAATATTTATAAGGACTTTTCAAGTGAAGGATGAGCTAGTTTTTCGTATATTGGAGAAGCAGGGTTTCCTTCTGTAGAACAGGCCCGGTACGTTCAATACTAATCACTGATTGGAGAAACTCATTTTGTACCCTTTCAGTGGCATCCAGAGTCGATTGATATTTGATGCAGGCAAGGCAGATAAGTTTATTTTTTTCTTTTTCTGTTACTTTCTTTCTTTCTTCCTTTTTTTTTGTCTCAGAAACTTACATTTGTAACTAAGCAAATTAGAAAAATCTACTGGAGAACTCGTACTATTTCTAAAACTAACACGTGATATGGTATTATCACGAAATGGCAATAAATGTCTGTCGTATCCTCGACCTCAAGTCTTTGAGATCATCGGTAGCTGTGCTGATGTACTCAATTGTCGGTAAAGATTATGGATGCCGACTTCTTAGCGTTTCCCAGACTGAAAAAGTTCCACTTGATTTATAGAACAAAAAGGCGTTGAGATTTATTTATACTACATAGAAATTCCCAACTGACAGTCCCTCCCCCCAGCAGTTTGGTCCTGGAATCTTAAAAATAAACCGAAGCTTATCCCAATGTCAAATCTCATCGTGTATGAAGTTCCTTCTTTCATGCTGGTGTGTGTGTGTGTATGTATGTATATGTATTAGCGATAGAGGTTTTTTATTTTTTATTGTGCACATAACAATCTTATATACAGGATTAACCGGTTTTTGGTTCTCTGCAGTCAGATAGAGAGGTTCCATGCACATACTCTTTTTGAGGTGTTATATCGAAGTCACTTATAAGGTGAATTATATTTTTTTTTAGATTAAATACATCAAGAGTTATTCTGATTTAATACTGTATAAGAACATAAAATCTGACATGCATGTGGAAGAATACTAATTACTATAGCACAATATTATCTATTTACATGAGAGTACCAGCTGATTAATTTTCGCACTGTTAAGCACAACAATCCTTCTTCCCCCTTTCTTTGGGGGGGATGTCACTTCTGTGCTGGAAAGTGGATTATGATGCAGTCTCCTTGTTCAGCCAGGAGTTGATTCAGTGGATTCCAGTCTTGGTGGAAAAGATCTAAGGTGTTTTGCGTGTGGTGGTGATGCTCGTGTAGAATCCGACTTCTCACCTTTTTGTTTGAAGGCTGCAAGGAGTTGGTCAGCTGCCTCTCTCTGTGAAGTTGCTGTGCTGTCTGGTCTTGTATGTCTGAGGTAGAAGTTTTATATTACCGCTTTCACGGTGATGAAGTAATTGCAGAATGAATGGTTATTTGACTCCACATGGACGAGAGTGAAATACTCCTCTTCTGTATGAAGACTACCACAAGTGAGAGCTGCCGTTTCCCGAGTCAAACGGATTGAGTGTTGACTGGGCATTCCAAGTAGATATGCCGGACTGTTCCTAATTTGTAGCAGAACAAGCAGTTATCTGAGACGTTTGAGTTAAATTTTCGTAAAATAGTTGGAGTGGGTAGTACGTTGTGCCACATTCTCCACTGAATATCTGCGTCAGGTGGCTCTTGTGCGATATGGTAGGTCCCATTGAAATAGTGTTTGGTGGAATGATGCAGGATTTTTCAATGATATTCCAGTGCTGTAGATTTTGTTGGTGTTTCTGGGTGTAAGTTTCTTCCATAAGTTATTGGTTTTTATCAAGAAGATAGGCCCCGTATCTTCTGAGTTAGGAAGGCTAAGCCCCTCTTCAGTTATGCTATCAGGCATAGCGGCTTGAAAAGCGGCCTTTACAGTGTGTATCTGCTCAGACTCATTCCCATATTCAAGGTTTTCGAGCGATTCTGGAAAGTGCCAGGTAAGGCTTGGAGAAAGAATGTCACCCAAGATCCTCACGCTTCGCCGGCTACATGGAGGAAAGAAAATCTCTTTCTGAGTGATCGGGTTTCTTACCATCGTGTTGTGGAAGATGGGTTCCATGAGGATTTCGGGAAGGGATGCTGTCTTCACACTGTGCTGGAGGTTTAGCTTTTCCATCGTCGAAGGGCATCTTTGTAAAAGTTTGTTAGATTTACTGGCACGTGAACTGTTGTCATTCTTAAGGTTGTGGAGAGAGAGACCTCTAGTGGCAGAACTGAAAATATATTCAGTGGTGCATTTGTGATATTTCCTGTTGTAGGGTATTAAGGAGAAATCGAACGCTGGACGTTGTTATCCTGTTGTCAATGGAAGTCAAATTTTGTCCTCCATCTTTGAGAGAAGCACATAGCTTGGAGTAGGAAAGCCAGTTTGTCTTGAAAAATACTGTGTCAAGGATAGGTCCAAGCTTTTCCCAGAAGGACTGGTAAAATTTAGTGGTTAGCGCCCGTCTATTCCAGGAGATTTATCTTTAGGTAAGGAGGTGCAGGCAGTTGTCCAGATCATGTAACGCGATGGGGAGTTCTGTGTTTCATCTTGTTGTTGGTGAGAGTCTTTTCACATCGGAGAGAATTATATTCGTGGCGTCCATAGATGTTGAGTTGGCTTGGTATAAATCTTTGTAGTACTGCAAGGTATATAAGAGGATTTCTTCATGATACATAGAGAAATGAGGTGTATATTTATTCAAACTATTTTAAAAGAGTACGATAATTCTGAAGTCAACAGTTATTAATTTGATAGCAAAATTATTCGCATGGTTGCTCGGGTGTCATTTATTTACTTCTTTTTTTTTCATAAAAAGAACTGAATGGTTTTGAAATATTTCGACACAAACTTTGTGTCAAAATAACTTGATTTCTTCTCATAATCAAATAGGAGATAGCACAAATTTTGGGAAATTTCAACTGCAGGTGAGTTAGCTGTTTAGTACGTAGGCAGAAGGATTCCTCCCCTCTCGGAAACTCGGGGTTTTTATTCCGCAACCAGGCAAACTGGTCAGGAGGACACATACAATTTTGACACTAAAATGTACATTTAGGCCTACGACTAACCACCTTATCCTAAAAGTTTTTGGTTTTGTGCAAGTCTTACTGCGGATTATCACTATTCTAGATTTCGGGATGGTAGGGTTAACAGGAAATTTTTGTAGTGAACAAACGAACATTTCTTTTATGTGCATTAAATCTGAATACCCCAAATCAATCTTTAGTTATGAATGTATGAGAATGTCTTCTTTTGAAAGAGGTGGTCTATTAAACATTGGTAGATCTGTCGGATGTGGTCTCTGTCTGTCTGTATAGTCATTTTTGTGAGGAAAAGGTTGGGTTTGATTGGCCGTTGCAATACGAGAGGAACGCATATAAGTACTTTTTTAAATTGAGATGAGAAATGAAATTGAGTTGACAATTATGAATCATTCTTTCTTCTTTCAGTCTATCTCATGTGGAGAAAACTAACGGGTTTCTTCTAAACCCCCCACTTCCCCGAAGCAAATTTGAACACAAGAGGGAGAATCCATGCGGTTAATAAACATTTTTACTGACAATTCGCCGACAAAAGGTTCTAAACTAATTTCACATTAGAACCGTGGATGGACATAAAGTGTCTCTCCAGTTAGATGAGAGAGAGAAAGATTCAGCGAAACTGAGATGAGAACTGTGAAGCATTCTTTCTTCTTTCAGTTCTGTTTTGGTTCAGATGCTGTGATATCATAAACAAACCGAACTCCTTAAAAAAAAATGGGAACACGTGCAATAAACGGAGACGCAAACGAGAACGTCTGACAGTAAAATCATTCACGTCCGTTCAAGCTATTGATCATCTCGCAGTGCTCCGATCAAATATTTGTTTAGAAAGGACGGCATCCAGAGAATCGGAACAATTTGAAGAAAGAGAAATCTGAACCACCGGGCCTTTGTGTAAGAAGAAAGTGCTGCGTGGCTGAATGATGCACCATGGAAAGGAAGCAGGAAAAATAAGATCAACACATCCTCCTCCCCAGTTCTTTCCCTCAATCTCTAACTCTTGTTGTAATCCACTGTAATTTCTTGACTGCGAGAAATCATGTGATGACGCTTGTGAAAAGTATGTGTAGTGCTGAGTCTACTAATGCGCCTGTTTTTATTTGTTCTCAACGTGATTGCTTATAGTTTGGAATATTCACGTGTCTGTTTTGTCTTCTGCGACAAAATAATTAAGAGACTTGAGTGAGGATTCACTCAACTATATTATTTTTTTTTAAATTTGAATTTGGGGCATGCACAATCTAATAAGTACTCCCGTTGAGATAATCGTCACTCAGTATCGCCAGCATCGGTGCACATTAATGGACAGCATGTCAAGTACATAATGTAAAACTGTATAGAAATAAACAGGCAGCATAATCTACCTAATAATATAATAAAATATTTACTGATATCTTTCATTTAATAATTTTGATTTCGTGTAAAAATTATCATTATTTTCCAATATAAGAAAATATTTCAAGTCATCGTTCCGATGAAATGCTTGATTATTTGGTAAGTTGTTTTTCTTAATTAAAGATTAAGCTAATTATACTTTTTTCTTTCATCTTTAATTATTCTTGTAATTTCTCTTCTCTGAGAATGTTCGTTTATTTGGCTTCAGTAATTGGTGAAAATCGAAGTATCTGAAATCGACAATTTAGCAAAGAAATAACACGTGCGCAAAATCAGTCTTCGTTACCAGGGTAACGAAGGTTGGCATTTCTACCTTTTGCAATCGGTTCTCCCTTAATTTTACCCAAAATCCTCGTATATGGTCTCCAGCTCTTTGATAAAGTGCTTTATTCCTAACCCAATATTCAGATCCATATCTTAAAATTTATTTAAACTGTCTTATATGCTGCTAGTTTGATGTCTTGCCTAATTTCTCTCCTATTCCATAAAAGTTGGAATATGATTCAGCTGACTTCCTACAACACCAGTTTTGCCCATTCGGTTGTACATTTCCAAATGTAATTTTCTATCTTCGCTACAAAATGTGCCTAAATAGCTGAAATATTTTGATCTTTCTACAGGCGCCGTTCAGAATACAGCTGAAGTTTTCTATGTCCCTGCCAATTTTCATAGTTCTGGTCTCTTTATTGCTGATTTTCATGCCAAATTTGTTACAAAGTTGTTACAAATCTGTATAAAGAAAAGGGCTAAGTTTGGCATCTTCAATTCTAAGATCAAGCCTCATGATTTGTATAGTCGAGTATTGTTTACCTTTTTTAAAGCTGCTCAACTTTGATTTGTTTTAAAACTTCTTTTCAATAAGAAATTCAATTTTATCTGCTCAAAACTAGAGGGTGATCACTTTCATGCTGGTTCAGGATACACCCTTGTATCCTGAACCAGCATGAAGACATCGCTATTCACATGGCGTAGTCAATGAGGCTTTTCTTGTCTTATCTCCACGTAAAACTTGTTCACATCTTTATGTTGAAACATGACGTTAATAATGGACACTCTGTCCTGAGTAGAAGTTTAGTAAATACATACTATTTCTGTTAGCTTTGCCCTTTTCTCCAAATTTTCCCAATATGTTCCTGTATGCTTGGTGGGATTCATTTCCTACTCTGCTATTCAGATTTCCAACAAGTACCACATTTCCTTTTATCATCATCCTGCTCTTATGACTCGAAAAATTCCTCCACTTCTTCCTTAGCAGAACCTTCTGTGGGACAGGCCCAAATAGATTTCATTGTCCATTTCCCCATTTTGAAGTTTGCCTACACGACTCTACTTGAAATTGCCTTCTTTCAATCAAGAAATGTATCTTCATGTTTGAATGTTCTTAACCATTAATTTTCAGAATATAAAATCATTTTCTTGTTATTTATTTTTTAGAAATAAGGTCTCGCTTATTTGTCTTTGCTTCAGTGATGCCAATTATATCCACGTGGTACTTTTGCAGTTCGATTTCCTTTCGTTTAGTACTTCTTATACGGTGACAGTTTTTATCTTCAGTTCTTCTGGCATTTGGCTTGTTCTTCTAGATGTTGAGCTTGAGTCTGCTGCAGCAGCTGACTTTTTACTACTTGCCCTGATACTCTGGCGAAAACAGCGCGGGTCTTGTTTAACCAGCCGACGCCCAGCCAGCATGAAATCTCATATACTGTTATGTATTTCTGGTTAAGCCGATAGAAATTAGAATTTGGTCGGCTACGTTCCAAATCGCTAGCCCATCATCGGCCCTTCTGTATCCAGCGGATATAGAAGGAACGAAGCTTCGATTCCGCTTATCTATCGTCATGGAAATCACTGCGAGATAATGCTGGCACCCAAAAAAATTGAAATATAAAATATTAAGAAATTCTAATTTTGAATGAAGTAACGAAGACTGTACATTTGAATCTCCTTCATCCTGGTGTCTTTTTTAATTTTTATACTTTTATATATTTCATACCTTTCCAAATATTTTACTGTAGTTTTGATACCGCCATGTGGATATTTAATATTTATTTCTTCAGCGGTTATAATGGCATTTTAATTTTATTTTGAAATAAACACATACATGAACACCAAACGATTATGTAAAAATAGGCAGAGTTTCTTTTTACGTTAACATTAAAATATCAAAGCGATCCACGAATTCAGAATTCATGATTGAAGATGACTTCAATTGAGCAAAAAATAATTCCGACGTGTTCTTGTTTGTATAAAACAAATCCCGTTTAGGCGATTTTTGCAATACTAATAGAATTTGAATATAACGTCTTTATGGCACTGCCATAATTCTCGGAGTTCACGTAGGACGTGATTTTTATCAACTTCCTTCTGTGAACTTGATTGACCTTTACTATCTCTTAAGGCTGCGCGAGATAATCAAGGAACTCACGAGTTAGTATTTTGTGATTTCTAACAGCGGAATTTCTTCGAGCGAGTGTCATAAAATATAACACGTTGTGGACACACACACACATTTTATTCGTACAAACTTTATTTGAAGCAAATCCATTTAAGAAAACCTTAAACCTACAAAACGTAGAATAAGTTATGCATGCACCTCGTACGTATATGACGTAATTAACAAGTCAATTGACTAAGATGTCAATTCTAGATTTTTTTTAAACTCAATTTATCATTTCGTTGTAACCAGTGACAAAGTTGGTAACTGAATTTTTAGCGGCGCCGAGCGCAAAATAAGTAGCACTCCCTCGTGCTATTTATGCACGCAGCTTTTAACGTTAACGCGCAAAAAAAGCTCGCTCCCCATAATGAAACTCGACAACTTTTGACAAAATTTCTCATCGTAGTTAGTTCGAAGTAATTGAATTACGCACTTACGACATTTTTAGTCATAAAAATAAGAAATAATTTACGCTGAATCTCGTGGTTATATTTCTATAACAGAAATCTCAAGATTTCCCCCAGTTATTAATTCCTCCTTAATCAGTTAAAACACTTGACGCACTGCTGCGAATAAATGTTAATCACCTTCTGTGCTATTAGTTCTCTTTCTCACTCACTCGATCTCTTAGACTTGATAAACTGCCTGCGGGTTTTTTTGTCTCTTATATTCCGAACTCAAATATGCAAATGAATATGGATATTTCCTCTTGTTTGGCAGAAGGAAAAATCTTGCTATATCTATATGATACCGGTTGTTAATATGTACTTATAGGAAGGTGCTTTACATCCTAGACAGTATTTAAACCCCGGTGTTTTCAACCAAAAAAGTATCCAAGGCTCAGAATTATAACAAAAATTAAACGTTTTTGCTGAGAACTCAATCAAAAGAACACGTCAAGGCGGCGAGGAACATTTTAGGCCTTTTAAACTGACGCCGAATCTCATATTAAGATGATGGAATATTTCCTTTCGTTTAGTGTTGCACGATGATCAGCATTCATTTGAGAAATTATGGACTTTACAACCGTGTTATAAATATAAATCCCATACTTGTTATTATCATTTATTTTTTAGAAATAAGGTCTCGCCTGTTTTTTCGTCTTGGTTTCATTGATGCTAATTATGTCCACGTGGTACTTTTCCAGTTATGCAAGTTCGATTTCCTTTCGTTTAATGCTACTTATACTGTGACAGTTTTTATCTTCAGTTCTTCTGCCATTAATCTTGTTAAGTTATGTGTATAACAATTTTAATTTCCCGACGTTTCGACCTTCATATCAAGGTCATCATCTGAAGTATATAAAGGACAAGCTGAGTTACATTTCACACAGTAAGCTAAAGAAACAATGATTTGATCACCGGTTATTTTACTGGCATGACCTCTAGTGAAAAAAATACTGATACAATTATTTAGAAACTACATCAAAGCTGTTTATGATAACATGAGAGAAACATTCTTTCTTATAGATGGTTTTCTTACAGTAATAATGATGTCCTATTTTTAACATTACAATTGTTGTTATTAGATTTAGGATTCCTGATTTTCTACAGTCCTGTTTATAGTTCACTCTTAGGGAGAAAGGTTCCGTGGGTAGAATATGTGCCTTCCAGATGCTTGAGGTTTTTAGACCATCATTATTGCTCAAATTGGGGGTGGTTGATAAGAATCTCACAGGCTTCCTTAAATTTGCGTTCATATCATGTTTTGGTGTGCTGTAAACAACTGGTGCTTTTCCAGTCAATTCTATGTAAAGTGTTCAGGGCATGATCCTGTTTCCCCTATATATGGTAGATTACAGGTGCAATAAATACGGTATACTCCAGGGTGAGCCAGCGGAGGGAGTGGGTCTTTGGATGACAGACATTAGACACTTTCCTTAGCCACCTAAACAAACAATACAATCGCATACAGTTCACAATTGAGATTGAAAAATAGATCACACTCTCGTTTCTAGATACACTTGTCTCACGTCTTCTTTCTGGGAGTCTTTCCTTTTCTGTTTAACAGAAACCGACACATACCGGACAATATATACACATAAATTCCTACCAACACAAAAAATAGGTGTCGTCATTAATACTCTAAAAAAGCAGGGCTTTGAAGATCTGCTCCAGTGAACAAGCGCTGAAAGACGAATTTAAAGTTATCACCATACTTTTCTAAAAAATGGTTACAGCCAAAACACTATTAACAAAATTCTCTACAAGACCGCAATAAAAAAAAATAAACTAGATTACAATAAAACTATAACTATTCTTTATATTAAAGGGACATCAGATAAAATAAACAGAATACTACAGAAATACATCCTTAAAGCCACCTTTTAAACCTCCTGCAAAATTAAAAAGCTTACACAACTCATCCAAAGACCCACTCCCTCTGCTGGCTCACCCTGGAGTATACCGTATTTATTGCACCTGTAATCTACCATATATAGTGGTAACAGGACACAATTCCATCAGACAAAAGGAACATCAACGACACATTAAATAGAATAACTATGATAAAGCTGGCCTTTCTGATCATGCCCTGAACATTTTACATACAACTGATTGAAAAAGCACCAGTTGTTTACATCACAAAATTTGCATTCATATCAAAACATGGTATGAATGCAAATTCATTGTTACTATAAGAAAGGATGTTTCTCTCATGATATCTTAAGTAGAATTTAGCTCTTATGTAGTTTCTAAATAATATTTTTAATTTTCTGTTTTTTTTTTCCACTAGCGGTCATGCCAGTAGAATAACCGGTGATCAAATCATTGTTTCGTTAGCTTACTGTGTGATATGTCGCTCAGCTTGTCCTTGTATATACTCCAGATGATGACCTTCTTATGAGGGTCGAAATGTCGAGAAATTAAAATAGTTGTTTATAACACAGTTGTAAAGTCCATAATTTCTAAAAGTTGATGGAATATTTTCTTCTGCAAAATAGGCTGGTAAACAGGGACTGCTCATGACTTCATCTACCTTGTCGTACTCCAGCCTAATCCGACGGACACATTTCAAAACTTTAGTGTGACGGGGAAATATTGAATGTACTCTGACGCTGTCAACATCACGTATTCCTGAACAGCAAAATAAGCGATTCTCATATCTCCAATACAGAGAACACATTTTTTTTCAAGCAGTGAACAGATAATCTTCGAGTTTTCTTTTTAGTTTTCTGTAACTAAAAAATTCATTTAAATACAAAATATTCAAATGATCACACACTGTTTTCAAAATTTTTTTGAAAATCTTTGAATATTAATATCCACATTGGAACATTATATTATGCAAACTCTTTCTTACTCAACTCTCCCACTTCTAAACGAGTCAGCGAGGGGGGGGGGGGATGCGAAATATGAAAGAATACAAAATATATTCGTTAATTCAATATTTGACGTCAGTGAAATGGGGAAGAACTCGAATTAGATTCTTAAGAGAAGCCCCATTCTTCGTTGTGAAGCATATTCAAAATAGTTCCTAACTTGCTGCATTCCAAATGGGGCTGGCGAAGGTTGGGCTGAAAAACCGGGTTTTGAACGGGTCAGCGATAAGTGAAATGGTTATGGGAGCGAGATAGCGATTTAAACCTAAATAATGTAGAAATAAAGAACGTACACTGTACAAAAATGCAATATGTAAGCTTTGACGATGTTTTATGAGTATCGAGACAATCTTAGAAGATCTTGGAGGTGGGGGGGAGCGCTCTTAGCTATACGCCTCATGTCTGTCACATGGTATGATCATTACACCTACCATATAAATAAGCCTTCAGAGGAGATTCTTTGTCTTTCCCCCACCACCATTGTTATTGGTTTGAGTTTCACTTCGTTTCCATTTAATGTAACAGGAAGGTTCAGTGACTTATTGTTTGAAAAACTGCAAGACGATTTTCTTAAGCGAGTTTCCACGCTCACAAATTTATTCCATTCGTTTTTCCAGTGGACTTTTCCACATGAAAAAAATCGTCTAATTCAAGTCTTTACTTAAAGTAAACGACGATAGGGAGTGCATTGCTGTTCACTAAAAATTGGAAAATTAATATGGTGAGTTCCTTTTTGTTTCAAAGAGTGTTAATATCTAGTCAGTAGGTTGAATAGAAAACATTAATTTTATTTAAAACAGGTTAACTAATAAAATGTCGTTTATATTTATTGTACTTATTGCCGTTAAAACATTACGTCTAAATGTTTTACGTACATGCAAAACTTAATGATTTCGTTCATTAAAGCAGTGCTTCCCAAACTTCTGGATGTTAGGACCCCCCTTTTAGAAAAATTAAAATATTTCACGGCCCCTCGAAAAAAAATCGCAATATAGACATATATTATTATAATATTTATTGTATTTACATTCAATACAAAACATATACAGCGAATATTGCAAAAATCAAATGCATATATTACATTTTTTGCCTCTTACATACACATTTGACATAGCACATTATCTCATATATTTTTTATATAGATAGATAGATTATTGTACATTTGCAGTACAAGCACATGAAACGAAAAGCGATTAGTAATAAAGGATTAAAAACATAAAAGAAGTTTACTAACAATTTAATGTGATGTGTTTTAATACTACTACACCAATATCAGGTGAATATGCAATTCTTAGATTTCAGCTTTGAAATGAACTTTATATGAATAAGCATATTTACTAATATTCATTAAACGCCTAAATACGCAGGAAGCAAAATTTGTGAACCCCCACCAATGTGCGATTTTTTTCCATTAAAATATAAAAAATAGAAACTTAAGTTTCTTTTAAGATAAAAAAAAATCTACTTAATCTTAAAACATTTTAAATTTGTTTTCATTATTTCACGGCCCCCTCAACAAAACCTACGGCCCACAGTTTGGGAAGCGCTGCATTAAAGCAAGGAAACGGTTTTATTTATGATTTCTTTAAGTTTTGGCATATTAATCCCCCCCCCCCCCGTCCTCGTCTATTTGGGTGGGTTATCTTCAGCACACGCATTGAAACTGACTTCACATCTTTCGTGTATATTAAGAAATGTCTTCACACCCTTCAGATGTGGGTGTGATATTGTATGAGTGGGGAATGTCTTATGTTAGAGTTCATCACCCACGAAGTGTTGGAACTGCTTCTCTTGTTATGTACTTGGAATTTTAGTTGCCGTGCGTGAAAGCATTAACACGGACTGATCCGCAATATTTCCAATGTTGCGGAAGCTGCACGAACCAATACGATCATATCGCAAGGGGGTTTGGGATATCCTTTGAGGAAAATCACTTGGTAGAATCCGAATCTTCTGCAGACTTCCATTCTCGATCCAGTGGGGACGAAGTGGAATTGAGTGTGGAACAGACTTGCACGTCCCACTACGGTGTATGGACTGGACCATTGGTCATAATGAAAGAAAGGTGGTCCAAAATTCCGGCCCCTTGTTATTCACAAACTCGTATGTGGATTTGTGTGACGTCAGTCATCGAATATAAGCGGCAGTCGTTGTGTTAATGGTTTCAGTAATTTATGAATTACCATATTCTTAAATAACCCTTCACAGTAGGATGACAGGCGATAGCTTATTTTCTGGATTTGTTAGCGATTATCTAAACACCGTATGAGGTTACCTGAGGTGTCAGATGGACGTTCGCAGAGCTGACGCATTTGGCCTCCTGACATTATCCAGCGAATCGTAATCACACTACAAGTAACGAATCAAGATTTGTCTTTCCACCACAACATATTGTGGTTATCTCAGTGGTGTTTGACAGACGATAAGTGCTTTGGCATCGTCTACCAGTATACCCCGGACTGTTGAAAACTTGAAGATAAACCTAAAATCCGTTCAGTATTTTTAAAATTTATCACTTCTGTTAGATCTCCCGTGAAACCTGATCTTCATATGCCCAACTAATATGTCTAAAGTAAAAACTTTTATCTGATTAATTTTGATTTTTTTTCAGGAAGCGAGAAATGAATGTGAAAACTTTGCTTTATCTCCGAAAAATTTGGGTTTTAAAGATTACTTTGCACAGCGAACATCTGAATGCATTTTTGTTACCCGCTTATACCACGAAATAGCCAAAATCGACTCTCAGCATTAGACTTTACATACCCTTAGGCGATATTTTTGTATATTCGATTTGAAAACGAAGTGCGTGTCGCATGAAAAGTTGTTTTAGAGTGGTGGGGAGTGGAAGAGCTATTGCACCACTATCACCCGCTATTAATACAACTTGTGATAGAAGTAATACTGTTCAACAACTCGCAACTAAGGAGCGGAGTTTTACTCCCAATGTTTGAATGGGAATAAAACACAGTAGGGGGGGAAAAATGCAATAGAAACAAATGCACTTGTATCCCACAGCTAGCGATTAATTTTTTTGAGTTTTACTGTTGCCATGGTTACGTTTGGAATTAGAAATCTTATGAGGATCAATCTCGTCACTGCAGCTGAACTTAAATTTTAGTGGGACATTCAAACCACAGTCCATCGAGCTATTCACAACGGGAGAGAAAGAAAGACGAAGGCCTATTTATAGAAGCAGAACGCTTAAAAATAAATTTAAATGATTGTTCATCTGGTATTAATAAATAACTTTTAAATTCTTTTTTTTGGAAATAATTTAGTTTGCATTCTTTCCTGATCCCTCTAATTTATCAATTTTGGATCAGTAATTAATGTGTTATACGATCGATGTAGTTTTATTTAGTTAATGTTGTCACACAGATTTTTCTCATTAATTACTGATCCTACTGGGATTGAGGCTATTTTGGACAAGTTGGAGAACTGAAGCACTGCATTACTTATTTTGTGTCCTGGGGATTGTTCATTTGCGTTGTCAATCGGATTTCTTGCGTTTTTAATAATGCTTTGTACACAACTACTACAGACGGGAAGATTATTTTATCCTTCTTAAAAAACCTAATTTTGAATTACTTTTTATTTTCCTGCATTGGTGCTTAATTGCAACAGAAGTTTTCTAAGGTAGTACCAATTGGCAATTACTGTACTAGAATTTCGAGGTTCTTATTCAATTTTTATGCATAAAACAAAGGCAGGGAAATAACTGGAATTTGGAGAATTCCTTTTCGTTTATTGGAGTGTTTGTCTGTATTTCCAGTTGTCCTTTTATTTCATTCTCTTTGCTGATTTCCGAAATGAGCATCGAGCTAAGATGTTTGCCTCTTTGACCAAATCTATTTGAGACTGTTCCATCCGACAAGGCATTAAGCGCTCACTTCGCTGGCAATTAGGAAACATACATCGGAGATGACGATCAATGTGTTCCCATATTGTCAGTTTTAATGGAATGCAGAATGGAGCGGTTGTAATGCACATCATACTAGATGGAAGCTTTTAAAGAAACGTTCACTTTTCTTTTGTGCTTACTTCGGGACAAGCCACTTGGCAATGAAATTCAATTTAACGCTTAAGTGGTGGCATTATTATATGCCACTTAGGTGTCAATCACGCTTCGATGCTCTCCTCCTTATCTGTGACGTCCAGAATTTCGTTTTATTGATTTTACACATTATGGCGGTATCGAACTCGTTTAAGGGAATTTCATTTGATTTCATAATTTGAAATTCTGCCGATGTACACATTTTTTGACTAAACAACTGCTTCCATTTGAAATACCCTGAATGCTCACTGACCATTAATATTTTTTACCTCCGAAATAGTCATAATTCTATAAAAGAGACCTTCTATAACAGTAACTACGGTGTTTCCCCCGCTACAAGCTTTCCACGAATCCATTGAGAGCCTGCAAATTTTGGGAGCCCATTCAAAGCCTTCTTGCCTAAGCTTCGCCGCATTCCACGCTTTTTTGGCGGTGTGGTGGTGGTGGATACCTGTGTTCCATGAGATTTATAAGAAAACTTAGTAAATCTTTTAACTTGATGCAGTGGATGGATTTTTGTTGCAATTCGTTGGACAGCATGGTTCCTATACGGTCATGTTTAAGTCTCTCCCCCTTTTAAATCTTTAGTTTGCGATATCATAATGAAATATGAGTGATTCCGAAAGATTCACGGTAGATCCTCCATTCGGTAGTTCATTCAGGCGTTGTGGAGGTTTTGTTATCTCACATAGTAAACCTTGTAGCTGCTGCAGCGAGCACACCGAATGCACTTTCAGTAATTCTAATATAATTATTAATGAAAAGAAAAGCAATCCATTTAACTACTCTCATTCCGCTAGATGGCAGCTGTAAATTCTTGACAGAAATATCTCTCAAGGCGCAGCTGGACGATATTTGCCTTTGCATGTCTGGTTTCTTGTGGGTCGTCATTACTTTCTCTTTTCCAATTAGTTCCACCTAATGAATGACTTGAGCATTAATCTAAGACGTTGCTTCGTTCCCCCTTACGGAGTTCTAGGGATTTACAGTTCGCCCATAAAGCCCCTAAGAAAATGAACACTTGATTTTAAAAGACTTCGTTTTCTGAATGTAACATGACGAACTTCAACCATATTAGACTGAGAAATATTCATGTTTTAATACGTACAGTTTAGTGAACATCTCGTTTGCTTCTCTGTATGATACTTATTTGAATAAATGATCACATTTTTGATATTTAACTTCCACGACAGGTTACAGCCGTATTATTGATTTTGTCTGTTCCAGTGTTTGGTTTTTAATTTGCCAAAATATTTAGTTTGAAAGTATTTTATACCAAAAATAAATAAATTTTATTCCCAAATGGAGCAAACAGAAGTCTTTTGACTGTAAATTTTTTTTTTTTGGGGGGGAAAGGGTTTGGGGAAAAAATTGTTAGGCATCCAACTTTACCCTTGATCATCGCTGATATTTTAATTCATGGCCACCCATGATTTTTGTAGGCCTCGAACAGCATACTACACTGGTGTCCAAAAGCTAAGGACGAACACTATTTCTGAAGATTAAAACTCCAGATTACAAATTCTAATGCGGGGAAGAATTATTAGAAAGCTTTAAGAATTACTGATATTGTCAGAGTTTGGAATCTCACGTAGTGTTGGATCCAGGCTCTGTGCAGAATTTCAAACCGTGTTCCAGACAATTTGTTACGAGATCGCCCTCGCTCTACCACGAAGCATGAAGACAGATTTTTCGTTAGAACAGCAAAACGTAAACGACGCAGCACAGCAAGTCTGCTCCAGCCAAGCACAGTTAGGTGAATATCTCGACGAACTGTGGCAAGACGCCTGCGACAAGTAGGCCTATACGCACGAGGGTCTATAATCAGCGTCCTTCAGCCGTAGCTCAACGTCGAGAAGTTTTCAGTGGTGTTGTATCAGTAAAAATTGAACAAGGTATCAATGGGCTAATGTACGCTTTACATGCGAGATTCGTTTTAGGCTTTCCTCCGATTCTAGACGACACTTGATCTGGCGTGAAAGTGGAACTGCTTACCATCGCGAGAATATTCTTGAAAGAGTTTCGGGAATCGTCTTGCATTTGTTTAATACGAGAATATTTTATTGTACTTTGAAAATTAGCATATTAAATCTCCTCTTTTTTATTTTCTAAAAGCCTTTATTTATTGTCCATTCGGTATATTTTTGGTTTCCAGCTGGAAACCACTTTTTATATTGATGCCAAATTTTTAAAAATAATTTCGTAGTCTCACGTATTGGAAAGTTATTATTTATTTATTTATTTTAAAATATTCTCCCCTTATTCAATTTGACGATGGAATACAAAAGCAGTTTGTATTAGTGAAACAGAAAATATCTCAGGCAGGTCACTTCGCATATACCCAAGGTATTAAATATTACATTATTGATACTTACGTATATGGGAATAGCAAGATTTACGTAACGCCTCTTCTATGAGCAAACTGTTCAATCTTCTTCATTTTACGTGTTAGGCCTAGTGGGCTGTTAGAGTCTCACTCCATCTGAGTCTTCCTACTGAACGTTTACCTTTCGGCCTGTAATTCAAGAGTTTCATTGGAATTTAGTTAAAATTCATTCTCTGCGTGGTTCTTGCAGTTTTCTCTGTATTGCTCGATGTGTCCGATTATTGGTTTTACATCGATTTCTTTTATGGTCGAATCGAGTATATCCCACTGTTCTTCTCATAAAATGCATCTCCGCTGCTGTTTTCTTTAAAGACCAGGTTTCACTTCCATAGCATAATCCTGGTCTTACCAAGGTGTTATAGGCTCTGATTCTGGTGTGCTTTTGAACAACTAAATGTTTGAAAACTTGATTTGTAACGTCTGTTGCTCTGAAATTTATTTTATGTTCAATATCTTTCTCTTCGTTATAGGTCAAATGGTAACAGAAGTATTTACTTGTTCCAGTATATTTAGTTTACAGTGCAGATTTTACTTATGGAGGTTACCTGCAAAAGCTATGACTTTGGTTTTTTCGACAGATATTTTCATACCGAAGTCTTTTGCAATTATATCTAAATGACGTATAAAATACTTAAGTGCATTTCTGGTAAAGCTGTAAGCACCTGTCGTCTACATATAGTAGTGTATCTAAAATTGATTTTGGATATTTTCCAAATTTTTTTCTCTACAAATTCTTATTAGAGCATTTATATATATCGAACAGAAGTGAGGAGCAGCTGCAGCCTTGTCTGGCTCATCTATTTATTGGTTTCCAATCTGAAGGTTGTTTATTTGTTCGAACAGAAATAATGTTGTGTGTGTATATATATGTTGTGGGTTGCATTTATCAGTTGGTTTGGAACTTCGTCATTTCTAAAATATTCTGATTGATTGAATCATTATGAAGTTACTAATAAGGTGAATGGAGAGAAGACTACAGCGAGACCTCTTAAAATTTACACAAGAATTCAGGTGATGACATAATTTGGAGCTTGATCAATAGAATAAGATTGGGTTGGTTTTTTCATTAGTCGCAGATTAGATAAGGACTAACCAGTGTGGAATGTTCTGGCTGATCGGGAACTTGAACCACTCCGGACAAACGTTGCTTTTCACTGGTACTGCAGCAGCAATATATTATGAGAATCAAAAAAAAATATTGTTAGGGACCTTCACGTTTTGTAATGAGATGTTTGCGATATTATCATGGGAATGGCTGCTTTAGAAGAAATGTTGCGGCTCAGTGATGCTTTGCAACATCACTGAAAACCAATGTTTTTGCCTGCTGCATTTCGTCTCCTTAATGTCTTGTAACAGTGAAGTAACGATGACTTTTCTGTTGCATATCTATTAAAGATGAATGTTGCGGCCGTTACACTAGGGTAAGGAATATTGAGAGGCGCCAGGAAATACCTCCCCCTCCTCCTCTTCCCAAGGTAAAATTTCCTCACTAGCCTGTCATCGCAAAAGATAATGTTGATGCGCTTTGGGAAAGGAAGAATTCTGAGTGATTCGCTGCTTGTAGACTGCACTGCAATGCCAAAGCGTATCAAGAAATGGTGCACAGTTTACTGAAGTACAGAACTAAAAGGTTTCAATTTAATACAGGCAAGATATTCAAATTGATATTATGGATCCAGCCATATTTTATAGCTAAATTTGGGAAAAAAAAAATTGAAATTTTATCAGAGCTTATGAGAACAAAACCTTCGGCTAATCGGAGTTACCTTGGCATGCGCTTTTTACGACTCGCGCACTGGCCAAAGGCTTGCGTACGGTCACCTGGGCAAAGCTAGTCTTTGTTTTATGTAGTGCAAACTAAGGCAACTCCAAGCAGTTACTGAGAGTTCACTTATGATCGATTAACCTTTTTGACATTGCATTACTATGGTATTGACTAGTTTTGATTTCTAAGTTTCTGTCTAGTCGCTGACGAGCGCCAACAATTCAGGCCAGTAAAACGTGTTTTAACACTGACAAAATTCAAACATGCATCCTCCTTTGTAGAGCTTGTGTCCTTTAAGTAGTGCAAACCGAGGTACCTTTAATTTCAAAGGTTATATTCCCATAAGCTCTATGGTAAATTTTCATGTTTTTTTCTCCTCTGGTTCTGGTTTACGAATATCTTACCATGGACAGCCAATCTAGTCAAACAAAGCGTTGTTCTCTGGGAATGGGAATCTCCCTTTATTAGCAAGTTCCGACCTGTTTCGGCCGTTGGAGAAAGAAACTCCCCACCAACTCTGGTGAATCTCATGACTCGTTGAGACTTAATTTAAAATGGTAGCTTCAAAATTCTTCAAACCTAATTTCTTAAATCATCTACAAATTACTGTGGTCACGTGACGTAAGTAAAACGAATTACGTGACTAATGGGGGGAGGAGAAATTCCATTACTAATGGAAGAACCAGATTAAATACGCCATTGACAATGATTTTTAGGGATCGCGAAAAGGAGCATTTAAAGCAAAAAAAAATTATATATATAATAAATAAAATAAACGTACTCAAGTCCAAGAATCCATTTCACACTAAGCCGAATTTGTTTCAAATGAATAACACAGGATGCGTTGTCAAAAATGGCGCCTCCTTTCATATTAATTTCGTTCTTATCTTTTATTCAACTTGGGCAGAAAAATCCCATTAATTATCATCTTCAGCTGACAATCAAATACAACCTCAAACGTCATGTTCGGATCGCCGTATCTATTCATGTGTATTTTTACTCAAAATTATGAACGTGCACCTTAAGTATTATAAGGAAGACCGAAAATCTTACGCGTTCCAAATTTCGTTTGATTTACCATTACAGGAGCTAATTGGGAACAGGACGGAAACGATGAGAACTCTTGAAAAGAAGAAAGTGTGAAAGGTGTTTAAATTCTTTCGTTAGAAGCATCGATCATCATTACGAGTCTTTCACATAGAATGGAATTTATCGCACGTTTCCCTCTCCTCAGCGTGGTTATTACGTTTAGTTTTTTTGTTGCTTTGACATCAGAACAGCTATCGAAGCAACTAATTAAATTTCGTATTTCTTTTGAACGCCTTTTCTTTGTAAGAACAAATACTCAAATGCATTTGGCCTTAAGAAACGGTGTACCGCATTCACTTCTTCCCATCTGTATTGATTTTGCTTTCTTGGCAGGAGTTTCCTATTTTATTTTTCTATTAATATCAGTTGGATTATGGTAAAAAAAAAACGAACTGTTCATACCTTTTTTTAATACAACCAAGAGATTTCTAAAAACTGAATTTTCACTAATGGGGAAAAAATACTACAAGTGACGTTGTGATCGTCTGTGCGTTGTTTGAAATGAAGGGAAAGAAACATGACACGAGTTGGTTCTTTCAGACGGCTCTTCAGATTTGTTGAAAATAATCTTTTTTCCCTTGTGCACGATATCAAGTGTCGAAATAAGAAGTAATGTGTCATTCAAAACAGGAACGTCTTCTTCGAAGTTGAAGGGGAGGGCAGAAATTCACAAGCGACTTTCTCAAGTAATAGAACTGAGTAAATTACATAAAATACGATATTAATATATTATATACTATAATATAGTAATATTAAAAACGTAATAAGTATATGGAAATACAGCTCATCGCTATAAACATTGAAATTCGTCTCTACCTCCCCAGACCATATTTACATTTTATTCTTTCACTTTGAATATCACCAGATTGGAATAAACATGCCTTCGACCAGTATCAGGATATAAATGGTAAGACAATACGCCAATTTTCTTTCTCAAAGAAAGCCAGCATAAACATCTTTTGGAATCATTTTTAGAAGTCAACTGAGGCGGTTTGGACACAAACGTAGGTGCCCGTCGTCACCTACGGACTAATGGAAGCAGAAGTCAGAAACGGTTGGCACACAATTGAGTAGTTTGGCTCGCCGTCATTTATTAATTGACTAAATGGAGAAAAGTTGTTGCTATATCCGTATGTCTGTGCTTATTCCTTGTCTTAGAGCTTCCGTAGGCAGTTGCTTGTACGCTGCCTTTCGTCTACAAATACTTGGGTTCAAATTCCGTGTAGGACACAAAGAACTTTTATTAGCGGTTGGTTTCAGGTGAAGATGAGTTGGCTTTTTCTGTACATAAAGATTTCCATTTCAACTAGAAGTGTTTAAAAAAAAAAAAAACACGAAGTATAGCTCACCCTCATTTTCCTTGTTAGTTTTCTGGAATAACTTATTGTCTGTTCCTTTTAAGTTGGCTGAAGAATGCATCGAAATACTTTATACTTCAATTGTGTTTAAGAGAGACTCGAGAATGAACGAAGCATTTGGCAGAGAGAGAGAGAGAGAGAGAGAGAGAGAGATTGTCGTAACAGGTATTTGTTACATTCAGTACAAAAGAGAGGGAGGGAGAGAAAGCAGGTGTGTTGTGATATAGTTCGCTCACCGTTTGTAGGTCCCTGCTTCGCGTCTTTCCAAGAATAGTCGATTCATGCTGAAGGGGAGAAAGAAATGAAGGACGCCCGAATTGGTCGCCAACACGCGAAATCATGTGCTTTATAGGTAAAATTCTCCAACTGTTATACAAGCAACATAGTTAACTTCTCTTTTATGATTATTGTAGTTAATTTTCCGACCGGTAATAATAAACAGCTCATCTCACAATACGGACTGATTACCCTATTATCGGAATGGATTCTCCTTTTTCTGGGATGCGCAGAAGTTTCGAAGGATCTCTAATCGGTGGGCGAACTATGCTTCGTAACGAAGCAGATACTCTGGCGCACTTCGTCACTGAACTCCATGCCGAGGGTGATTTGCCGCTGAACTAATGAGCGACTCAGCTGTACATTATTTCTTCATCCTCCCGATTGCAGATTACTTTAACCCCCGTCACTATCTAGGATTAGATGCATTAAGAATATGATATTATTATTGAATCCATTAGTGGAATATGTTAAGTAATGTATGCCATTGTGTGTGAGAGATTTTCATTCAGAGATCATAAAATGTCGGCTGATCCGCACTGGATTATCTCTTGACAATCCAACTGAAATCATATCCGGATGGGGGGGAGTATATTTTAGTGTGGCGAAGCTCGCTAGTTTAGATGTAATGTGGTTTAAAATTATTTTAAATATATAAATGGTGTTTCCCTGTTGGTATTGAAGTTGTCATAACAAGCAGACCGACTTTGAGATAGCATGGTTTAGAGACTAGAGATGATTCTGATTACATAAATCCGCATTGAGCTGAAAAAGCTAAGCCCAACCGAATTCTTCGACATGAAAGCTTCAAAATTGACCAAAGTAGAGAACTGTGTTAAGAGAAATTGAGGTGGTGAAGACGCCATTCATGATTAAAAGTGTAAAGAGATGAGTCAAGTGCTAAAAAGGCAGGAAGCTGAATACAGTTTGAAAGATTCTTTCATTGCTAACATTGTCTTAGAAAGGAATTTCCAATCTTTTAAAATTCTAACAACAGCACAGTTAATCAAACATCAACCACAGCACTTCTAATTAAATCAATCAACTGAACTCAGTAACTATTCTGCAGTTCGCTTTGATCTGGTCAAAACAGTTTAAGTCTTCTACTTTACGATAAAAGCTTCGCAGACAATCCCTCATTTTCAGTCAAGTGGGATTAAATAAATCTTTCATCTAAGGCCTATCCCTTCCATTTTAGCGAGCTTGGATGTCGCTGAAATTGAGCAAGAGCTTTTCAGGCGTGAGAGATGAAGCTGACGGCATGAGGGGCAGAAAACACAACATTCGTGCACTGAATTAAACTAGTTTCGAAATATAACGCGAGTAACTCGTTTTATGAACAGTGAAAAAGAGCTCACAAATAAGGTTCCGCCTTCCACACGACGATGGAGAAATAAAAGGTTATTTGGCAACAAACCAACGTCTTACATCTCGCATAATCGTAACATTTGAAAGTTAAAGGAAGCTTCGGAAAAGACTTGTCCACTTACGGAGTTTAATGCTCCATCACATTGTGGTTCTTTCATAAAACAGTCTAACTTGGCAGAGATGAACCTGAAAGGAAGCAGCGCATCAGACAGCTCAACAATGACGTTCGTGATTCACATCACGCACGAACGAAGTGTGATTGTATTTTACTGGAAGATATCCTTCACGTTTTCATTTCTGAATGAGTTCTTTCATCTATCTATCTCATCCTTCCATCTAATTCAGACGGATTGGGTCTTCTAATGAGAAGTCACGGCGAAATAATGCAGCCGAAACGCCATTCTGCTGCATCCCTATTGGAGGTATTCATGACTGCAGTCCATGTGTGTTCACGAGACCGGTTTGCCTGCTAGCGGGATGAAAAAACCCTAGCTAGACTGGGGGAAAACCCTACTGCCCGCGACCAAGACCGGCTAACTTGGCTATGACTGAGGAACATCCTTCAGCTCCTCACAGTTAAAGATCTGTCTGGATCTTTAAGATCCACACAGATGATCCAGTTATGGTCTGTATATTTTAATAACTTCAGAACCTTTTTTAATGTCCTCATATGTTTCCTTTAATTGGACTGAATAGCCAATAGGAATTGAGCCATATACATTCCCATGGTGTAGTAAGACACACTTGAGACTTCTGCTTGAACTGTCGATAAATAAACGCCACTCATTTGGATGATATTGTACAACACTCATTTCAGTTAGTAAACCGGACACATTGTTACAGTAAACAAACCCACACTCGTTTAAAATATTGTACAAGATAACTTTTTATCGTAGCAGGGAAAGTAATCTTCGTATCTTGCTCCAGTAAGTTTTTCATTTAATCTTGAAGCTAACGATTCCTTTGATAGGCCCAATCTCTTACTAAGTCATTCAATTCCGCTTGAGTAAAACGTTGCGGTCCATAACTAGAAATTAAATTTTCATTGTCTAAATCAACATCCGGGTCTTGCTCCTCAAGAACACCTGGCATATCCCGATCATGCTCCTTCTCAAGTAAAGGAAGTCCTTTATAAATTGGCACGGCTATTTATTTGGAATGAGCAGCTGGCCGAATTGCTGAGTCGAGATTTGGATACACAATTTTTTTCTTATTCTTATAAGTCTGAACTAAACAAAAATAGCAATCGTCTACGTGATTTTTCAGTTCACGCCAAATCATTGGAATGCCAAAAGCTAATTTTTGGCGTTTTCCCTTGCTCCACTGTCGTAAATTTTCTACACATGACTTACACACTTTATTTGGAGCCCATGAATTGTACCGATCTGCAATTTTTACGTCAGAGTATGCAAAGTACACTTTCTTAACGAAATCAGTGATATTTGTCCTTTGACTGGGAACAGTAAAGCTGCCACAAATGTAGCAGAAGGAATCTACACTATTGACAATTTCGAGTAGTAGACATGATGTATCTTCTTCACTGCCAACTAACATGCAATTAACAAGACCAAAAAACAGACTTTATTGAAAGGTTATAAGCGCTCATCATACTTTCACGATCGATTAACGATTGACTGGTTTCGATCGTTCTTTGTCCGCTATGACGCATATAGCATTCATTTGTTTTAGGCAGTTGTCATCGCCTACTTTTCATCACCTAATTGTATTAGGTCGGTTATCGGCCTTTCACCCATTCAAAGTGCCAGTACGTGCCGTTGCAGGTTCTTACGCATTTTTTCGTTTACTAACAAGCGGGAGCGGTGAGCGCTCCGATTCTGATCTGCGCACCGCTTTGAATAATAGGCTATATCTTCGGGAATTTTTCGAATTTCTTGATAAAAAGTTAGGAACAGATTTTTAAAAGTACATACTTTCAGAAAATAATATTAAAAAATCGATTTTTTTGCTCCTCTAAATAGTACTGCCACCTTAAAAATATCAAAAACTTACAAATTAGCAAAAAAGAAAATGCCATAGAAGAAAAACCTGACGTGATAGAGAAAAATGGGTTTGATATTTGAAATCGGCGCACCCAAATTAGTAAAAAAACAAGTGTTAGATCATAATGAGCAGAATTTTTTTTTTTTTTTTTTTTTTTTTTTTTTGTTGGAAAGTGTAATCAAGAAATTTAGCTCAACTGTAATTCTCAATCATTCCATCCTGTTCTATTCGTAATTTCACGTTGCAGTACAACATTTTCAAAATTCACGTGTGCAACCGTAGAGCAACAGCTGATCCACGCTACAAAACGAATGGAGTTACAGACAGCAATATTACGAACAAACATGTACTTGAAAAGCGCGGAGTGCAAAGTTAGTTTGGGAATTAATAGAAAGAGGATGGATACATTTTACACGCGAAAGAGGATGGATCGTTGGATATTTATCCAGTTCTTCTCTGGCACCATCATTCTCGTACTGTTATTTATACAGTACGAAGATTCTCAATACATCTTCATATGTGTAGAAGAAACAAGTTTCTTTTGACTAGATTCTCGTATTTGATATTTCATTTTTATTGAGAAAAGTAAGCTATCGAATATTTTTTTTCACTACGTTTTAGTGTTTTTGTAATTGTTCCTTTATTTAATTTTAGAACTGATATTTCATCCTTTGTTGTGTATTAAATATTAATATTCATTGTGGTTTTATAGTTAACAGCAGTAATCCATTAACGTATAAATACCTGGGAGGTGACGTTGTATATTTTGTCGTCGTGCGCATTGCACGAACGCAATATTTCAATTAAGATTAGAATTACTTTTGGAGCCGAAACGAGAGGATTTGAGTGAGGGATTCTCCTCCAACTTGAAGTAACGTAAAGTGCCTTGAACCTAGGCAGAACATAACATTTTTAGCATTTATTTACGTTTAAGAATCTCCGCTTAAATTATATTAAGTTTATAAATGGGAAAAAAATTATAATAAACAATCTTATACTAAGATAAGGCAGGAATCTCAGTATAGTGACCCCCCCCCCCCCTCAGAGTTGACACTTCCAAAGCTGTTTTGTATACTAACTGGCATAAGTGAGGAGTACACGGAGTCTTCCGTAAAATACAATCACCAATTGAGGATTCCCTGGCAGTAGAATCTTTGCATAACCCACAGATTTTTCTTCGACAGTGAGAACATTTCACAGCATATAAAGTGCTTTGTATGAGGACGCGGCGTTTTATTTTGCTAGCCGTATGCACATTTTCTTGACCTACTGCATGATTTAACCCACGATAGAAGAATCTAAATGATTTTTATATAGAGAAAAGATGTATTTCGAGGATGTATTTTGTTTTTCTTTTCGAATTTTCCTCCTCGACACTCTTGAATAGTGGGTGAGATTCACAGTTTTCAGTTGCTAGGCAACGATATTTGACGAAAGGAACCTGCTTAGTGAAGCTTGTTATAATCGACATAAATATGACGAAGTTGTAGCTGGATGTTTTTACTCCATCCCGGGTGCCCGCAATAAACAGTTGCGTTTTTCTTTTTCTGACCAATGTGTGTGCCATACAGATGGGAGAGATTCCAAGTAAATGAATGTTTTAGTACTCGTCACCTTGGAAATTTATTCGTTCTGATGGTATTTTTTATCGTAATATCGTCTTTAATATTTCTTTACAACAAGGAATGTTATGGCACTCCTGAAATGCTGTCTAAGAAAACTTTATTGAAATATCTAAGAAAATAAAGAAATGCGATGTAGTTCCTTTTTTTTTTCGTTTTATTTCTTGGAAATTAAAGAAATTGAAGTCGTAGCTTTTACTATAGCAGTTTAATGTGTCTTTGTGAGAATTAAAAACGTTAGTCAAGAATTGGAGAATTCCACGGAATGCATTTATTTGTACATAAGACGTCGATATTCTTCAGACTTCTTCCTGGTTAAACAGTACGGGTTGAGGCATACAGTCTCGTGCACTTACAGAGAACAAACACCAACCATTTGTGAGGCTGCTCCTCCTCTTGCAACAAACTCGCATGTGAAGGCCATCACGTCAAAGGAGTGCGAATGGAAAGAAAAATTGCAGCCGCATATCACCGCCCGCTATCCTTTCTGTTTTCTTCTTCTCCGAATGAATCGGCAAGATCACGTGACTTAATGGAGCACCACAACGAAACACTCTTAGTTGATATAGCAAGATCACTTAAGAAAACAAACTTCCTTTCATCCAATATTTATCTTAGCCAATAAACACTCGTTATTTCAGACACTTGACTGTCCTGCAAATGAGCATAAGTTCTCTAGTAAGTAGTTTCGTTTGTGGCCAGCATGATGACATCTCCCGTGGCTTGTTTTCACAGCCATCAGGATTTTTGTATTGGCAGCCGATAATGCAAAACGGTTGCCACACTTTTTTTTTTTTTTGGGCAATTTAATCTTGTGTGAATTGGAGTAACTGAAGATGAAAGTTTCTTTCGACGTTGTTTTAAAATCAAGTAAACTAGGAAGCGCAGTTCTTCAGTTCAGCCTCGTCTACAAGTTGCATTTCCCCCTTCTTAGAACTTGCCATTTATTTTTCTTAGTATGGCAAACTTTTCTCGCAACATATACAAGGCCCGTCTTGTACACCCCCCCCCCCCCAAAAAAAATCGCAACACTTCATTGTTTCTTCTGGTAGTCACGAACAATATGGACGCTATATTTGGAATGCAAAACCAGTGAAGTGTTGCCACCTGCCAAAAAAATAAGAAAAACCCATTGAATTTGTTTTTCATTTACATCTTCTGCAGTTTTAGTACCAACTACACTGTCAAATGAAAACAAAAAATGGCAATCCATAAAATCCACAATCCTGTTATGGATTTTATGCTTTCTAATTAAAAGTTCAAAATTTGAATCTTCGAGAATTATACCCCAATTGTTTAGTATTTGGAGAATTGTCAAAGAACCGGTCAAAACTGCGTTAAAATATCAAAATTCATCGTTATTCACGCAATTCAGGGGCCCCTTGAGGGGTGGGAGAGTAGCCACCGAAAAACGCAACTTCGGTGAAAGCTCAGTGACTCGCCAGTTTGGCTTCGTATGGATCTCCTTGCAGTCTTCATCTTGAATGTATTGAACTTATCCGTGAATATTGTCCTCAAGTTGGGCTTTGTCAAGCCTATTTTCATATTGTAGGTTCCGAAGCACGCGTGAGAGGTCTTTAAGATTATTTGGAAACAATAGTTCGATTGTGTCATTTGGATTTCCCATCTTATGTTATCAGATTTGCAGGAAATAAAGTACTCATCGCCTGCAAAACGGAAAACATGTTAATAACAAGCTCGATCTATATTTCAGAGCTGTCACCTTGCAACCCCCCCCCCCTCCCAACTTACGATACGATAAACGGATGGCAACAGTTATATTCTTACCAAGCACCAAACAGGGTGTCGCTTCAAGATGGAGGATGTTAGCCATTATTAAACATTCCGTATCAGTACACTTACATTCCGTATCAGTACAGGACATACTTACGGCGCTGTCATCAAGATGACAGCGCCGTAAGTATGTCCGAAGTGTACTCGATTTGTAGCATCATCACGCAAATCAATGCGTGAATTGCGTCCACAACTACTTTGCTTCTGTGACAAGAAAAATCATTAAAGTAATTTTTATTGTCACAGAAACGAAGTTGCATCACATCGGGCGATTAAAATCATCCGCCATCTAAAAAGACAATTTTCCGTATCCAACTTGGAATCGAACCCACAGACTATTCGGGGAAGAGTGCGAATATACGCTCCACCGTCGAAACCAACGGGTTAACGGAGTCTCAAGTTTGCTTAATTAAGATCCGATAAACAAGAGGGTTCATCATCGGAAGAAGGTGCGATAAATCTCTTCGTTCGAAATATGATTAAAACCAAAAGAATGTCGCTGTGCGTTTTTAATTGACTGCTTTTAATTTTCATTTGTTTTTCGCAGTGAAAAGCATTCGACGTGACATTCTGACTGATGGTTTAAAACTCTCCCCGTCGCATATTTATTGGAATTTCGGTCCTCCAGCGACTTAATTGATTTAAACTAATGAACAAGGAAATCGTATTAAATCCCTTTAATCCTCAAACACGCCATAATTTGTTACGTTGTCGTGTTTTTCTAATGAATTGTCACTCGCTTGAACGTGACTTGCTCGTTTCCTGTCTTTTTAGCTTCTATCCCCACAATCGTTACGAACTTATGTCATCAATCACTGGGTCATTGTTAGCGATTTCAGATGGAGACCGCCGAGGGAAATTCGTCTGCTAAAAATAATAGTTGCATTTCTCAATCTATCTTATTGCATTCCTATTGCTTCGGTGTGTGTGTGTATCCATCTATAGATATTGATTTCTGTTTGCGATTCAACTATACAAAGTCGCGCCTTTTAAATTTCTTTTCTTTCTTGAAGAGATCTGAACTATCTGAAAACAAAAAGAAAATTCGTGCCATTTTTAAAATGCGAAGTGTGTATTCAACTTTTTTTTTTTTTAAAAAAAAAAGTTCTCCGCTGTAGAAATATATTATACATTAAAAGATGCTGGGTTCTTTTAAAAAATAGATTGCTAGGATAATGAGGCGAATATTATGTATATCGTTTGTGTTCGCAGCATTAAGAAGGAAGAAGATATCACTTTCCCACTCATTGTTACTCGTTTTTCTTTCGACTGTGCCCCCGTCCACAAACTTTGGATGCGAGGTGATCAAATAGAAATGCTGTATGGATATGTGCAAAAAATTTTACTATCGAGCCCTTGTTTGTTTTCATCTACGCATATATAAGGGGGGGGGGAAGAAAGAAAGAAATAATCACAGATTGATTTTTTTTTTCTTATTTATCAAAGACAAAATACTTCCAATTATTTTGCCAAAACAGCTTAGGGATTGGCAATTTCTGTATCGTTCCAGAAAGCAACATCAGGTAATATTTGCTGACGTATAGATGCGAAGAAAAGATACTCCCGTCTCATCCGTAGCATATGCAGTGCCATTTGGGATCATTTAGTTGGAGTTCCTCTCAAGATTAGGTATCCGGAAAATACACGCTATCCACATGTGTTAACACATAATTTAGCGATGTAATAAGCCTTGTAGCCAGTAGATAATGTGTTTATTCTTTGTGTTGTTCTTGGTTAGTTTCTCTTTTTTTCGGGGATTACAGAAAATTGTTTGGGGTGAGAAATTCCGCTTATTCTTTGTCAGCGGAGCAAAATAAAACAATTTTTGTGCGGGGATATTATCCACCTTAGTGGAGCTCTTCAGTTAGCCAAAATTCGTACATTGTATTTTCGTGCTTTTGAAACCCATTTGATGAATTTGCGCAGCAAACAACATTTTAAACGTCTTTGGCATCTTCCTAAAATGAATTTATTTTCTTATTATTCAGTAAAGTCTCGATAACCTGCAGTCTCTCGCTAGTGACCTAAAGTGATTCATCTGTACTGTAGAGTGCAGTTTACAAAAAAAAAAAAAAAAAAGATAATTTTGAATGACGGCAGGCCACGAGAAAACGTGTTCCGTTTTAAGCCCGAAGTGTAGGCTATCGTAAATGATATTAGGCTCTGAAACGAACCCGTTACGAACAAATAAAATGAATGCTTTATGGAAGTTGAGCACCCACCACTTGGAGAGTTCTCAAAAGTTTTTACGACATCCCCGAGAGTTGGTGTGGTTCCGAGGTTAATTTGTTTTAATACTTAAACACAAATAAAAATAAACTTTTGATTGCTGATACAGCAAAACGTGAGGATTCTTCGCGATGTAGACGTGACATTTGGCAATTGATCTTAACTGCCCTCTGACTTGTTGAATACAAACAGGCAATTAATTAATGGAAAAGCATTTAATTAAATTTTTGTGACCTCATATATGAAGGATATTTTGGTTCTTCGAATCTGAAAGAAACAAGATAGGACATAAGTAATCAACAGAACGAAGTCGAACACTCCTGGATAAGTTTTGAGATGTTCCACTGAAATGGTGTAAGTCTTAAGTCTTCGTTGCTTGTAACAAATATTTTCAAGTGGAAACATCGATAATGAATTTATTTTCGCTTATGAAACTGTCGTTAGGGGTTAAGGTTGTTTCTCGCTGTCAATAGATGCATCATCAGAAAGTATGCAGCATTCTTTTTCTTCAGTTCCGCTGGCATGCATTTCAAGCATTGCGATAACATACTCGGAGAACGCCATTTCTTTTGTACTGAGAAGGAAAAACTGTTAAATACCTCTTCTATATATCTAAACTTAGAGAATCGAGGGATGTGCAAAGACGCAGGGAGATATTCCCTGAAGCCGTGCTAGACGAGACTTATTAGTCAAACTTCAATCCCCGCTTATCAACAGATTGATTCCTTCAAAGGATTTCTTTTCCATACGAATCGAAACGGCTGTCAATAACACTGCTACATTATGACTGTGTTTTGAAACTAATTGCAAGAGTCTTTTACGGTTGCTATTGATTTTAAATATTTATCCAAACAAATTTCTCTGGGGTGAGTGTGTGCGCACGACCTCCTTTAGAATCTAAAATCTAATTAGTCACTGGAGAAGAAATAATAATAAAAACTTCTTTCACATTATTTTGCCGAAACACACTTCATTCGATACTCGACAGAGAATTACGAAAATTCCCGGAGATATTCCATCTAAATATGAAAGCTTTTTTTTTTTTTCCTCCAGTTGGTTGCATTTAGGGATGAGGTGATGTTTATGCTCTTGCGGTTGTAGTTTCGTAAGAACAAAATTCACCTCCACCGTATGGGAGTAGCCAACTCAATGAGTTAGAAATGTGATTTAAAAACAAAAAAAAGTTCTTGTCGGGATTCGAACCCAGATCTTCTCAACTCAAGATCAACGGTCGCCAGTGTGCAATTGCTAGAGGAAGCGATGACTGTAGGCTAATCACCTAAGTAGGACTTTTACTTTGTTTAGCGCGTGTTCTTATCTTATTTATCCTTTGATCCCATGGAAAGTTTTTTTCAGTTAGAAGCCGCTGCAGTAAACGTAAAAGTATTTTATTTATTTTTGTGTGGAACCGATGCTAATTCAGTTCCACACTGATGCCCGATTCACTATTTGATGTTCCGGGAGGATGTTTTGTTTTTGTTTTTTAAAGCACAGAAACACAAAAATCGTCCGTAAAACGGAATCCGTTCGTTATACTGCAGTGGATTTCTGCGTGTGAGAGGAAGAATAACTCCATAAAACGATCAGAGATACGTCACGGTCACGTGTCCGTTAATTCTCTGGACAAAGTTAAGAATTTTATTTTCGTATTTTTCAATCGATATAAACTTTTTTTTTTCAATGGACATTAAAACATTTTAAGATAACTTTCAAAGTGACGAATATTAGAAATGACACGACAATCGTATGACGCGAACTAAATTGAACTTTGGCCTCTTGCTGATTGGGTAAAGGAGAAAGTAATTTCTTCCATTTTCACGCAAGCTTTTAGTTCATCGTTTAAACACATCAGATTTAATTAAAACTCTGCGTGTCATTTAATTTTAAATACTTAAGATTAAAAATGAATTTAGTGCTCCCCTCGTTATTACGGGAACTATGATGTTACCGTCATCAAACTCGAAATAGTTGCTTGCGGTCTTTTATACGATCCGCCCGCGTTAATTGTGCATCTCCAATCCGAGCGAATCATTTTGTAAAAATTGATTCTTGTTTTCACAAAGCTAACAAATAAGTAACTGAAAATGCATTCTCGTCGTCCCAACTGTTGACGGTGCGAAGTAGTTTTAGGGCGCACGAGCGCGCATTTCTCCACTGAAAGCAGCGACCACGGTAATTTCCCCTCATCACCAATAACACCCCTCCCCTTCCTGTGTTATCAGCAGCGCCTTCAACCAAACAGAGGGGGAAAATGCATCGCGAAAAATTTCCTTTTGAATCTCCACAGACAGCGCTGTTTAGGAATAATAAACAGCGCGAGTCGCTCGGAGACGTAATTTGTCACTCTTACACGACACTGTCGGCAGATTTACATAAATGTGAATGTAAATGACGAAATAATTGCCCTCGCCTCGGGTGGATCTGAACGGAGATAATTCAGCTGCAGGGATATGCCGTAGGTCAAAGATGTGAATCTCCCCCCCCTCCTTTTTTTGTGCGTTGGGGAACGGACTCATGTGAACCGTGTTCAGTGTTATTGTGCACTAATAACGGTTTTCTGTAGTGAAATTAGGAATGTTAACTTCAACCACTGGAGGTGCAGCTCTTTTCTTCTTGATAAACGTCAGCGAACTGAAATCGTGTAGGAAGAACACCCCTGGGTTTTCTTTAGTCTACATAATTCCGGATTTGAGAGGAAAATAACCCACATACTTACAGACGAGACTAATATTTCTCTCATTACATTATTTTTAATTTTGTACGATAAACATGCGCGTGTCGCCTGCATTTCTCCCTCCCTTCCTGTGTCGTGCATGAAGATACGTCGCTGAGTTTTTTCTATGCAGCAATTCTTCATTTTTATAGTATTCCGTATATGATTTAAATCTATTCAACTCTACTTCTAAATCTATGCATAAAAAAAATAGAAAAAATAAAGTATTAGCTTGAAAATAATCTTTCAGAAGAAATTTTTCTTAGCAAGCATAAAGAGAAAAAAAAAAAAAGATAGGTGCACCAACAAGGTATTCTTAAGTAGCAAATTATAACTTAATGTATTCAAGTAAACATTGACCGCATAGTCACGTGAGCAGGCAAAAAAAAAGCAACCACGATTGCGTAGTTCGGCTGGCTGTCGTCTGAAGGTTTCTAAATAAAATCGCAGCTTAAACAGATATATAATAAAGGAATTAATCGGAATTGTAGTTGGGGATTGTCCCTCGTTGAAGAAGAAAATCGTTAAGCGGATTAGAAAATTAAATTCAGTCGCTTGGCAACGGCACGTTCGTAAGTAGTGTTACTGGCTGCAGATTTTTTTTTAATCATTTGAAAATTCCTCTATTTTGAACAATGCAAGATGATGGATTCGAATGCAACAGTTCTGAAAAATTTAGTGACGTCAGTGTTTCCGTCTACCGTACGAACATGTACTTCATAAACCTTTCTTAAATAACATTCATAAAGAATTCAACAGTCCAGCAATTTACTACCTAAAGACATCCTCGAACTTCCATGCCTACGGTGGATTTCCAAACCATAGGCTCTTAGTTATATCATCAACTTTGGCCAATCGGTTGCTTCCGTTTCGGTAAAATATGCTTAAAAACAAGTACATTGACGTCATTACGTACAATAAACCATAATTTACTTTATATCGCTGTAAAAAAAAAAAAAAAAAAAATCTTTTTTTTTTTTTTCGAGATCAAGATATGAATTAAGCATATCTTTTTAGAAGTGATCTGTTCGTTTTCACGAGTAGCTTGCGCGTATCTAATTTGTGATCAACTGTTTCTGATAGAGGGGATAGTTGTATGTGACTGCCCTTTCTGTTTCTTTCCACAGATATTCGCATCCAGTGAATTAGAAATGTTGCTTGAAAACATTGAGGCTTAGCTGGTGATGTTGCTGGAAGTATTCATCGCGAGCATTGAACTGGAACGAAGGAATGCAGTTCATCTGTTTAGATGAATTGCATCCGAATTGACCAAGTTCGCTTCGAAAACACTAGTCTTAGATCAGGATGGGGACCTGAAACCTTTATTATTATTATTGTGGATTGGATAGGATAACCTTAACTTAAAAAAGAAAAGTGATATCAAAAGACATTATCAGCTGTTTATGAAATGATTCCTGAAACCTGAATGGTTCCAGAACTCTCCTGAATGTCTTATTTTATTATTTTCCTCAATACTTGAGATCCTATCCTCATTGTCCATATGGGAGTTTCGTAGGTTAACGACCTTTTCTGAGAGCCCCTTTTCTTCTCCAGCTGGGCATGACATCCATCGTTTGCCGATAGACCCAGTTTTTGCGAGTTGTGGAGACTAAATTTGCCGAGTTCGCCATATTTCTTGGAAATAATGCTGAGGTGATTTTCCGTTGCCTTCGTCAAGAAACCATTATGGTATGGTCTCAAACTTGGGAGAGCAGCAGACGCCTACTGCTTAGAATAGGCCACTCCTCTCACTACTAAAGGTAGAAAATAAAGTAAATAGAAAAGATTCACCCCTAGCCCTCGAATTACTCTAGTAGCACTGGGGGGAAGGAACAAGGAGAAGAAAGTGTGAAGAAAAATTTAAATAATTAAAGAAATACATAAATTCTTCTTTGATTAATAATGCCATAGGTGAAATTTTGAATCCACTTACCTCAGTACGGATTAACTACAAATTCACTGTGTAGCAAGCGCAAATTAGATGATTTACAAACAGAATTTAAGGCGGATACACGTGCGCGCCTCACGTCCTAACTGGCGAATGCGTGTTGCATGTAGGGAAAAAAAAAACGTCGGTAGTGTAAGGGCGCCCCCTGTAACGCGGCTTGTCTAGTGTTTCCGCCAGCTCTATATTACAGACGGCAAAAAAAAAAAAATTCTGTTTTTGCTAAATGTTATTGAAAGTCGCAATATTTATTATAATATATTTAGTGCATATTCACATTTAATAAACGCTAATATTAAAATGTGTTTTTATTTTATTTTTTTCTACACACTTCAACGCCCCTTGAAGAACGCGCCCCGATGCGAGGCATCGCCTGCATTCGTGTTAAGCCGGCCCTGCTGAAGGGATTTCACCCGTCAAGTCGACTAGTAAAAGCACAGTTAATGGACATCGCACATTGGCTCATCAGACCACGTGACACATTTCCTCTCTTTTACATGTTCCTCCCTAAACCTAATATACCCATTTTTTTTTTGCTTGCAGTTTGCTACTTAAAACCCAAACAAGCAACGTTCTCAATGCAGTCCCATGTGTCATGTTCTTGTACGAGGACATTTTTAAGCGGCCATGTTTGCTTGATTTCTATGAGTGTGCTGCAACACAATTTAAAGGAAGTTTTGCTTCAAAACTCAATTTCTTTCGCGTATTTAAAACTAAATGAAGAGTGGCCTTTGCTACACTGGTAGCAGCTGTTGTTTGTGTAAGACAGCGCGCTTTCAGACTTGGGTTTGCTAAAACGAGAGAACCCTCTGTCGTCTCATTAAGTAATGTTTAAATCCCCCCCCCCCCCTGTGGTTTAATTTCAAAGAGCGACTCCTTCTCCATTCGCCCTCATAAACATTATCCTCTCAAATTTCCCCAGATTCCTCTCCAAATCCTCCAACCCACTTCTCGGCACTTTGTTTTTCCTTATTTACTTCCCTCATCCTTTTAATGGCTCCTCAGTGTTAATGGAGAAAGTGCATTGAATTCTTTTTTATTGCATTTGGTTGACGTCGCCTAATCGGATTTGCATCTCCGAAACACGCCGATGCATTTCACTTATTTTCCCAATCGACAAACATGGAAAAGAGAGAACTCATTAATAATTTCTCTATTCATTTTATTTATTTCCAACCTTTTGATCTCTACTTATCCGAACAATCCCTTTTCTATTTCTTTCTTTTTTTCCTTCCTTCCTTCTATTGGTTGGCGGAATCTTTCTTTTTTTTCTTTTTTTTTACTGATAACACAGCCTTATATAAATATTAACTTGAACTATACATAACTTAATTAACAAACACGTTCTCCCCTATCAACCTTCCTCATTATGGTAATACGGCGTATTCGTCCACCGCCGGCAATTATCGCTGTTACAGCTGCGACAGCACAAAATGCGTAATACGATTACAGTTTCGATACTAACGACGGGTTTTCTCCTGAACTAGTACACACACACAGACACACACACACACACACACACACCAGAACTCCGCATTTGCTTACTTGATATCTTTCTCTCACTCTTCCTTTTAATTCAAGTGTACTCATGCGTGGAATGTAATTAATACATACTAATGCGATTGGCAGAGCACAACAAACATGGAACAACAGTGTCACCTGGTGTCCACCGTGGAAATGACAATCAGTTTTGTAAGTCATCGAGTGTAGATGACGTGTATACGGACGGAAATTTCGGGAAAACGACAGGTCGTGCAACATATCACACTTTGTGCGGATTGAAATCGCAATGCCCGAAGTACAGCGCTATCGAAACTTCCCTTCGTAACTTAACTGTGGTTATTTGATTGGAAGTAGTGAAGGTCGTAGAATTCTGCGGAGTGTTTTTAGATGTTATTGCACGATGGAAATTCTATTAGTACTGATTTCTTACCGTCTGAATTTTCTGCTTGGAAAATAACTTTCGAGCTCTGAATTCACCCTCCCCCCCATTACCTCATTCGTTGATGGCGATCTCCATTGATTCGAAAGCGGGTTCGATTCCGGTCGAAGTACGAAGGGACTATTAAAGTAAAACGCTCGCTGGAAGGAGGATCAGCCTAAGAATTCTGGACGAGTTCCCTACCAGAATCTCAAGATAGTCATCCCGCATAATATGCAAATCGGAGAGATCACACTGCTCGTTCAAATTCCACTGAGACATGGATTTGAATGTTTTTCAATGCGTCGATAATTTTGGTCTCCCGGTGTGATACATTATTCTGCGTGTTGGAGGCCTGGTTTGATTCGGTTGCATTTGTAAAGAGTTGGGTTCGGATTTTTTCTATTTTTATAGATTTTTATGTAATCCCGAAACCCTGCTTTAAAGGGCGAACACGAAACTGTTTTGTGTCACTTCAGACATTCGCTAAGAAGGGCGATAGTCTCACGGCACACGATAAAATCCATCTTCAACCTAAAAGCACCCGCAAATATTCATACCCACGCTGGGATTCAAATCCACAGCCTGTTGCTTGGGTGGCGATGCGCTAACCACGCGGCTTGCCAACCCGTCTAAGTTACGCATATTACTGATGTTATTTGCATGCGTTAAGTCTGTTTGATAGGACGGAAACCCGAGTTCCGGGAGGGGAAAATATTTCCACCCCCTGTAGCGGTGGTAGAAGCGCGAAGCGGCTTTGAAAGGGTCCATATTTGGCCTCGACAGTGGACTTCTTGGATGGTCAAACTCAGGTGGTCATTTGCCTCTCATGGATGGGACAGACATTGAAAAAAACCTCGCTTGCCGACTACGATCTCACTTCTAGAGAACCTTCTCACTTCTCTAGAAGTGAGATCAAGTTGTTGGTTTCTCTCTGCACATGCGCTGTATGGAGGACACTGATAATTTTATGTTCCATTCCTTCTCAAGGTCAAGCCATACACTTCAACACCGAATGGGTTGCGTAGGTGTTGTGAAAACGATGCAGGACAGAAAGCAACATTTTATACTTCGCAACCTCCCAATTAGCATCAGTCGGAGTTAGTCATGTATGAGAAACGAGATTTTTCACAAATTCTGCATTTGAAATCCGAATCCAAAATCACTTCCTGTTTAAGCTTAAGATCTACGCGCACCCAAGAAGGTGGAAATAATTCTTAGAATTTTCACCGGATACTGATAGTCGATCCCACGAAGAGGTAACAGCGTTCTGCGTCACGGAATATCGAAAAGGAGTCTTGCGCCTCTTAGCGTCGGTCTTTGTAATTGAAATCTAGTTTAGTTTGGAGAGTAATAAACGTGTGTGCGTGTTTACTTGTTAGATGTATTCTAAATATAAGGTTTTCCACATTGTTCAGTATTTTGTGTTTTTAGTTTGAGATTGGTGACCAACACCTGACATCCTCGAGTTTGGTTCATACGCATGCTGATGGACAGTACTGCAAGTCGCTGTGAGTGAAACAGTGGAATCTATTGCACAGATTTGGGTCGTAGAGATCCAAGAATTGCTTCCTCTGAATTCCGCACGTTGCAGTATGTCTTTTGGGGAGTTCGTGGGGTTGCCTTTTCTCATATTTTAATTCTTGTTTACAGCCGACAATATTACATTTATCTTTCATACTGTTTCAGACAAAAATCTGAAGCGTTTCTATAATCACCGTATTTTCGGAATTGTTTGAAAATTCCCAAATGGCTTTATCAATCGAAGGTTTTGTTATTAAAGGTTCAGTTACTTCTTCCGTATCCTATACGAAATACTAGCTGATGCATGGATTAAATACTTCTTGGCGCGTTCTCAGTTTTCGCTTTGTGTCCGTACCTCCGTTTACACGAAACTCAAAGACGGATTAATCTGTTTCTTTCGTTTCTGATTTTATTATAAGCCCAGTTGTTTCCTTCTATTGTCCCAGACTGCAATAGGTATTTATGTGTAATTTATTTTTATGAATATATTAAAAAAATTATATTAATGAAAAGGCGGATGAATTAAATTTAAATATCAGTTTATTTTTTAATTTAAATCTCATTATTCCTTGAAGTTTTTTTAAAAAACTTCATTATTATATAGATTCCTTTATTTTATACGAAATATTATTCCCTTTTTGATTCCAGTTTTAAAAATCAATTCTTGCATCTTCTAACAGTAATAAGCTAAATTAAATCTATTTGAGCAGTCGTCCATAATTCAAAAGGTTGAATTCTGGTCCTGAAGGGTTGGGTCACAGACGAACCTGATCTTTTTCTTTTCTTGTCAAGTGCGTTTTGCAATATGTCTAAGCAAGTAATTCGAATTCGGAATATTTAACGATAATCAAATAAGGAGAGTTTAATGCAAAGCGTGCAGAAAACTGAATTCAGGAATCATCGGGAGCCGATACTGCATGTGACTGACCTACTGATTTGCTAACCGAAAAGCAAGAAAAATAACATTTTTTTAGAATGTTGCAATTTAAGTTTTACTCCAAAAATAAACAGTGTTTTAATTTATTTCCTTATACGTCGTTTTGACTTTTTGTAGCATTTTTGGTGTGTATTGAGAGGGGCGGCAACAGCTCTAGCTATGCCACTGGCAACATGGCACAACAAACTCCAATCTTGAGGTCATGCAGCAGATGTTCATGAATCACATGTGGATTCGTTTCTGCCCACAAGTGTATATTCAGCGAAATGACGTATCCAGACAGGTGGAACCATGCTTCGTCTGAGAAAAATGTTATGTCCAGGATGTCATTGTTTTCACCCATGAAAACAATGACATCCTGGCCCCTGCAGTTGCTGCACTATGGATGCGATATAAGAAAAATGTTTGTTTTTTTTTTTTTTTGTACCTGTGGCAAGTTGAAGGTGACAAGCCAATTTCTCGGGACAGTCACCGTAAGGACTTGCTTGGTGAGTTAAGCAACCTGTTACACGCATGCTGCACTATTTCCTCAGTCATTGCAGGATGGCCTCCCAACCAAACATTCACCAATGTGCCCATTGAATCCAGCTTTTTCACCGTCTTCTGTAGCACACTGTTTGACGGCAATATTACATTTTCTGAAATTCCAGCAGATGATGTTATACTTTTAAATAAATCCAGTACAAGTCTGTAAGATTCCCTGACTAAATTGAATAACTGCTGTAATAAATTTGGTATGAAAATCAGCAATAACAAGACAAAGACGATGAAAATAGGTTCTATAGGTTCTCCATTACAAGTGCATTGTGATGGAGAACCTATAGAACAAATAAGACATTTCAGCACTATTTTTAATGAAGATGGTAAATTAAATATGGAAATAGACAACAGAATCAACAAAGCTGGTATGGAAGAAAGTCAACTGAATAAGAGAGAAATTAGTCAAACCACTAAATTAGCTGTATGTATACAACAGTGTTCAAACCAGTTTTAACTTATGGATCTGAGAGCTGGGTTAGAAATAAAACACTTGATCAAAGACTAGAGACCAGAGATATGAGAGTCCTGAGAAAGATTATGGGCATGAACAGATGGCATCAATGGCAATATCATTAAAAACGAGGATATTAGGAAAGAACGTGACACTGTTAGCATTCAGGAATGTGTTAGCAGAGCTAATCTCAGGTGGTATGGTCACTTAAACAGAATGGGTGAAGAAAGATTAACAAAACAAGTGTTCTCTGCCAGGTTGGCAGGAAAACGACCCAGAGGAAGACCACGATATAGGTGGATTGATACAGTACAAAGTGTCTTAGACAATAGAAATATAAGATCTGATAATGTTGGGGTCTTGACAAGTAACAGATTGATTTGGAGGAAATTTATAGATAGGAATTTTGTAATGATGTAAATTTTCAAGTAGTACTATCATAATATCCTGTACACCCCCTTAAGGATACATGTCAGGAATTTGATGATGAAATATTCAAACTTTTTAGATGGCTTTAGAGCAATTATTTATATAAATTATGTTGTGAACCTGTTGAAAATCTTAGTGGTAATGGAGACTTTGCATACAACATGCGTATAGAGCCACTAACGAATTAATAAATGGTGTCCTAAAAAATGTATACAAAGATCTGCAAGCACATTGAGTTTGAACTGAAATGAGACAGGAAGTAAATCCTAACAACTTGATAAGAATTAATACTTAGAGTGACTATTATTATGGCTCTACAATCCCAAATCAAGCCTTCGCCTCCTGGATTTGTTGCCTCCAATGGAGAACTGGATAATGAGACTTATTTGTGCCTATGGTACCACAGAAGGTTCTACTAAGGTAGAAGTAGAGGAATAAAGGGATGAATGAGATTAATCAAATCCGAGGGCGTCTTTGACTAAGGGCCTGCAGGGGATCATGGAAGAAGATATCTTAATATAACGATGGCTAGCATGTTCGTTAGCTAGAATTTCAGTGGTTTTAATTTTCACTTGTAATTAATTGAAATTTCGGCAACTCCTGTTGACTTTCCCGAAATATTTTTTTTCTTGGTGCACTGTTGGCCAACTATTTACTAGTTCTTGGCAAGACTCCCTTGCCTGCTTGCTTCAGGATCTGTTTAAAGAGTAGCCACCTGGAACGAGAGTGATCTTTGCAAACGATGTTACTGGACTTAAGCTATTGGAACTAATGAAATGCAGTACTTTTCTGAAGGGAATGATGGCTTTTCGTTTCAATGTTCGGTTTGAAATCGTAAAGTCTTCAAATAAATTTTCATGTATCATTTAGCTCACGCGAAGAATCTATTTAATGGGATTACCAAAAATAACTGTTTATTATGAAGTAATAAAAATGAAAGCAGTTTATAATTCATATAGACAAATTCTGAAAACGTTTGGGTCACCTCCCATTTTATTTTATCACACGCACTGTCTCAAAGTATAAATTAAACCAATTAAGTTTCTAATCATATGAAGAGCCAAAGGCTTCAATTCAGCGAAGTGAACTTATTTAAGTTAAGGGATATTACATCCCATATTGTTTCATAGCCGAATAAGAAATTCAGAGTTCATTGCCGAATATAGAAACTATATAAAGTTCGGCGAGTCCAAGCATAGTGCAACACAACTCATTTGATAATGCAACACTGAGGCAACTCATAGTAAGGGTGGAGCAAGCTCCGATCACTATTCTTGGTACTGTATTACTGTTCTACATTATGAGAGAAGGTCATTACCCAGACCGGTTTCGAACTTTATTGAGGTCTCATCAGTGAGTAGGGTTATTATACTAAAGGAAGATCGTGCTTTAGCAGATTGCTAAAGCACGATCTTCCTTTAGTAAATCCATGCTGACCACCAAAGAGTATTTTTCTGTTGTCAACCAATTCTGAATCTTAGTTAGGACTAACTTCTCTAATACCTTAAGCACAACTCCAGACACACAGACTGGACTATAATTGAAGGCCTTACTCTTATCACCTCCCTTATGAATTGGAACAATTTTACCCCCTTTCCATTCTTTTGGAACTTGACCCAGTGAGAGGCTCATGTTGAAAAGATATGCAAAAGCTGTTAACTCTCTGGCACATTCCCCTCAAGACACGTGGTGAAATAGCATCAAGTCCCACAGCCTTATTTACATAAAGTCTATTCAATTCCTCATATACCTCCTGTTCACTTACTAATAGTTCCTCCTCCTCCTCCTCCTTTCCCACTGCTTTCAAGTTCTGCATGATGTCACATTCACAAGAATGAAATACGTTCATAAATTGCTCATTAAATATCTCAACTATATCCTCTGCAGCGGTTATCATTCCTCCGTTTTCACCAGTCAGTCCCATCTACATAATCATTCTTTCATCTACTGGCCACATATCGAAAAAACTCCTTAGGATTTTTTTTGGCCGCTTTAGCTAACTGCTGCTCATACTACATTTTTGCTACCCATACAAGCTAGTCACCGTCCTTGCCTGCTCTTTGTACTTCTCATGCAACTGGTTGTTATAAATACTCATTTTTGTTTCTTCCATAATACCTTCTTCTTTCAGATTGCATACCTTACCTCTTGACTCATCCATTTTACACCTACTCTATTTATTCTCTTAACCTTTGGAATACACTCTGATATTGCCTCCACCAAATAGTTCTCGAGTATGGCCCAGGCAGCATTGATATCCTTTCTATTCAGTTCCACTTTGCAACTTATTATCGCAAGCTGTTTCCTAAGCTTTTCGTAATTACCAGCCTTATAATTTCACATATATCCCTTTTTAACAGACCTCCTCGAATGACTGGTCACCCTGCAAGTGATCACCTTATGGTCACTCTCACCAAATGGTGGAAGATTTAACACCTCATTTATAATAACATCTGATGATATGATCAAATCAAATACTCTTGATCCTCATGTGCCCTCCATTATGTGCTGCCTAAGGTAATTGTCTTTCAAAAACTCTTTACATCTCTGGGTGTAAAGAGTCAAAACTCTTTACACCCAGATGCATTCTCTTGCTTCCAGTCTATATTACCATAATTAAAGTCGCCCAAAATGATCACTCATTTCTTGCTAGATAGGCCAATTTGCCTAAACATTTCCTTCTCATTACCCTCCATATTACCAGGTCTATAGCAACACCCAACTAAATATTTCATCCTGTTTACTTCTACCTCACACCATACTGCCTCAAAACGGTGGCCACTATTTGCGCCTTGCAAATTCACCTTAGATGGCACAACTCATCTGCTATCATTAACAGTACTCCTACTCCCTTTCTTCCCTGTCTATCTTCGCCAAAAATATCATATCCGTTCATCTATTCCTGTCAAAATGTCATCGTCATCTAACCACATCTCACTTATACCGACAATTTTGGGACGAATAAATTCTAGCAAAGCAACAATTTCGTTCCCCTTATTTCAAATACTTCTAGCATTAGTGAATAAACATAAGAAATCATTACTGCTTCTACAAGTCCTATGAACATCACTCCTACTATGTGACTCTTCAATACCTTCCCCAGTCACTTCCTCTATATTACCACTAATTCTACAACTTTCCTTATTTTCCCATTTTCAAGTGAGCAAATACCTCTCCCTATGCTGCTTCTTTGTTCTTTCATATCACCTCGCACCACCTCAGATCTATTCATTAGTCACCTCTCCTGCCAGTAACAATCTCTCCAGCCGACTCACACCAAAACCATTTAAATGCAGCCCATCTTCTTTATACAATTCCATCTGTTCCTCAAATTCCTCCCACACATTCACAAAATGCACTCCATTCTCCTCACATAACTGTGCTAACATATCATTCATGATCCTTGCTTGCCTCCTCAATTCATGACTATCATACCTTGGCAACACACTATCTTTCCTACCACACTGTTATCTTTTACTCTCCTTATATCCAATCTCGCATTTTCCTTGTTCCCATCCAAATGATTTGTTCCTACTACAACCACCAACTCTTGTGCTCTCTTATTCCTCATGTGCAATGCTTCAATCACTCTTTCCATTCTACCGCCAGAAAAACAGACCTTATGCATCTTCTCGTTCATCACACCTCTAATAATGGATCTCCATAGAGAGCCACTCTCGAATCATTCGATATATCTTTCATATGGCCATCTTTCCTTCTACTCTTTTTCACTCTTCCATGTATGTCAGTAATTCTTTTCATTTCATTTTACATGCAGTTCGTCTCTTGCCTCATCATCATCTCTGCTTTCATGTCTGCATCCAACATATATACCTTTCAGACATTTTCATGCAGCCTCATATTTTGTCTTTGGATATTTTTGGTTGCACAGCATCTACAGCAGACCTCACACTGATGTTCTGACGAAGATATCCAAGGATAATTAATTGACCTATTTTTCTTCTCCTGAGTGACATTCTGATCCTGTAGTGGAAGCTGCTGATCATGTATTTTATGAATGTTTGGCATAACAGCAGTAGGCATGGATGTATCCCAAGACATCATTATCATGGATCTACTGTCTTGATGTGAAGAACTGGCACAAGGTGAAATTGCAGTTCCAGCTAATAGAAGTGAGACACCAGGTTCGATATCTTTTATCATACTTTGTGCAACTTGAGAAGAAGTAGATAATTCAAGTGATACAGAACAAGGAACTAATATTTGGCTATCTGTACTTGGCCCTGATTCTATGTGATTTGAGTGAGTTTCAATTAATTCAACAGTATTAAAAACAGGCATTGTATTCATTACTGGGATTAACATTGGATCTTGGAGCAAACATCTTAAAAGATGTTGTCACCGCCTGTGATTCCTCAATTTCTATTATTGTATCTTCACTTTGTTGTGATCCTTTTACCAACACTGAACTCTGTGTGGATGGAAATGAGTTCTGAGTTGGGCTAGGATATATATTTGATTTCGAAACGGAAATCTTATTTAATGGATAATCAGTTCCTGACAGTTCCAACCTTAATTCACTTGTGAATGACTTTATTGACCTGTTGGTATCTTCTGGTGTGTCTAATTCATTTACTTTTGATGACATATTGGCCTGTATGCCTCTACTGTTAGAACCACAAAGATATCTACTCCGAGGTCTTCCTCTTTTCTTAATTACCGGTGGCAATTCTGTGCTGTGTTTTTTTGGTTGCACCTCATCAAGTAACAAGGCCTAGTTACTTGAGTCATGTTCACCCTTCTCCTGAATATCAATACTGAAAGTATCCCGCTGTGCAACTTCTGTACAGATCTCAACATCCAGACTTTTGGCAGCATTAAGCCACGTAGAAAGTTGGTCCTGCAAAATGATCACTTCACCTTTGTACATAAAATCTATCATTTTTAAATCCGTGTATTTTATCTTTGAGAATAACAACTGCATACAAGCGTTTTCAAGAAATATGCCATGAAAGAAAGAACTGCAGGCAGGGCCGATCTGAGAGTATCTGATGTCCCTAGGCAAAGAAAATTTAGGTGTCCCTATACATTGTCTTTCTCTATATATTTTGTAATACTCACACACGTACACCTATACATGTGGATATTCATAAAAATAATATCATTATGAACATTAAAAAAAATTTATACCAATACATTTTTGTATACATATATAATTACTCCTAATATATGTATAGCAAGAAAATTATTACATCTTAAATAAGTCTTAACGCCCATAGGCGATTGCCTAGATACGCCTAACGATAAAAGCGGCCCCGACTGCAGGCAGAGAACACTATTTTGTGTGCTTTCTCTTACCTTCACATACTAACGTCACATCTACAAAAGTTTCAGTAAAAAGTAATTGCTTAAAAGCAGCTAATACATTGACATGATTATTCCTTCTTAAACAGATCTGCTGATCCTCCATCTTCATAATCTACTAACATTTTTTTAAAGTTAACCAATAACAAAATGAAAAATGAAACTAACACCTAAATTGTTACGTCTTTACTAGCAATACAGTGGTAGTCATACACCTGTAAATTAGGCATAACTCAATGCGTGTACGAAACTCCAATCAGTGAAAAATGACACCGCATTACTGACTTTACTCACCACATTAATGACTTCGTTTATCCTGGGAATGTCTGATCACACGTATACCATCAATATAATTAAACTTCTACACAAACTAATAATGGAAACACGAGAACTAAAAATAATCCGACAATAACTAATACGCCACCTCGCCATTTTTTCATAGCGAAATAATTATTAGACATTTAAACCGGTGCACCGACGAATACCATTTGTTACCATCCATCTGCTGCAGAATTCTGCCACCGATTGTCTTCGTTAATTTTTTTTTCGGAAACATTAAATAATATTCATTCTAACCAAGGACAATGCTTAAAATAAATAGCAAAAACAAGAGCAGACGCCCTTTTAAAAGATTGCATCGATTTTTAAGCCGCGGCTGCACGGTGCGTACCACTAATGTTTTCGTTCGCATTTAGTGTTCGGCAAAGAGTTGCCATTCCGTCAAACACGTGTTCCCTTGGCAGAAGTGGCCAATCTAGTGGTGTTTGTAGAGCAATTATTAGTCACGTGGCTTCCTATTAGAACTGTTGTATATTACAGTAGCTAGTAGAAATTTCAGTTGGTACCGTTTTAATGCGATTGCCTCTTTCCCTGATTGAAATACGTATTTCACTTCCTCCTTCGTTTTTGAGTTTTTTAAATTCTTTAGTTCTGTGAGTTTTGAGTCCTATGAACGTCAAGAAAATGTGACCTTTAATGGTTACAATCTACTTTTAGGTGTATTAGTTCCCATCTTGTTATCTAAGGGGATATTAAATATTTAATATCCCCTTAATAATTAATATTTTAAAGGGGATATTAAATATTTAATTAATAATTAAATATTTAATATCCCCTGTTGGCTTACATGTGGCCACAGGATTAAAACATAATATAATTTCATGGAAAATATAATTTACTTCATAATTTTGTGAAAATACTTTCGACATCTTTCTTTAATCCCGAGTATTTCAATAATTTGATACATCTTTTTAATACTTGTATATTGGGAAACTACTCAATATTTTATGCCGTTCTGCTTTATTCACAATTAAACAGTGAAGTTTTCTACGCATGTCAGTGATTTTACAAATCACAAACGTGCGTAGAACAGAAAAGAAGGATGTTAATAATATCAGAAACTCTTCGTGGTTTTAAGGAGTTTGCATCCATAGCGTTAGGACGACTAAAGAAAGACCATTCTAAGCTCGATTCTAGTGGCCGACCTTTTTCTAAGCCTTTCTTCGAACTGTTTCCAAGTTAGTCGTGGCACTGACAAGTAGGGCTTTTTCTTTCAGAGACGCGAATGTTTTATTCTGTAACTAAAGAAAATCGACCGTAGATCTCGCACTATTTCAGGCAATATCATAGCAGTGTTAGGGTTAATGACTGCGGTAGTTTTCTGCCGTGCTCTTTTCTCTGGATGGCATTTAAAATTAATGACAGTCTTGAACCAGCTGTCTGTGATTGCCTAAAGGTGGAGATTACTTCTCCCAGTTTCCAAAAGTAAGTTAGGGATAAATTAGCCTAATTTACTTCCTTTGGAAAATAAAAGGCGTTAACAGCTCATACTTTTATTGCAGAATTTTTTTTTTTTCATGTAAACCATAGGTTTTACATTTTTTCCGAATATTATTTAAAAATCGACCCGCTCGGTGTTGGGGATTGAAAAGTGACCAGGGGAAAAATGATATGTCTGAATGCGACTAGCTTTTAGAAACTGCGGCTTTTTATCTGCTTGAAAAAGGAATTTCATTTAATCATCCAGGAACATGGGCGTCCACAGAAAATTTTCCGGGGGGGGGGCTTGGAGACAGATAATTGCATCAATAAATTGTTATTTAATTATTTTTTTTTCACAAGTAGATCCCAGGGGGGAGGAAGTGCCTCTTTTGTCCCCCTATGCAGATGCCTATATTCAGGAACATCCCTCCTTGCCAGTCGATAACGAAGAGACTCTTTCTTTAAGGGTGTTAACGAGATGGAGAGAAAGGAGGTAAGATCATACTACTAAAAAAAACGAGTTCGCCGCCTTCTTAACCTCGAACAAACAAAACTTTCATTTCACCTTTCAAAGGTAAAGCCCTAGGCGGGATACGACTTTACTTGCAGCTTTTCGTTTCCATCCCCACCAGTCACACACACACACACTCCGGCCTGTGGTTAGCCGAGTGGTTACAGTATCCGCTCTCCAGCCAAGGGCATGGATGTTGTTGATTACCCTACTAAACAACTACCATATGTACTGCTGTGACCTATGTCCGGGTGCAGTATGACCCTTGATGTCTTTGCGCCATAACAAATCAAACCACGTGCTCCAGCTTATTTGGAAAGATTAAAAACTCATTTGTAATAGTATATGTATGTATATGTGTATATGTATGTATATATATATATATATGTATGTATATATATATACACACACACACACACACACACACACACACACACCTGACTTTCTTCAGAAGAGATTTTAAACAGTTGGACAACTATTAGCATTACAACCCTTCGTGAAACACTTCGGACAGACAGACAGACTAGAGGAAGGCATACCAACCGTCTCTCACTTTATTCCCGACAAGAAATATTTTGCATTAACAGTTGTTCCGCTGCAAATTTAAAGAAAAATGTTCTCGGCTGGCGTGTATGCAATTTCTAGGCCAACGAAACGCACACACGCTACTGGATTTTTATCGCGGAAATATCAGGATTTCTTTATTTTCACTTAGCGTCATTCCCAATTACCATCGCGAACATACTTCGGGGAACAAACATCATGTTTGTTCCCTAAAGTATGTCAGCTCTGGTAACAGGGAGTGATGCAGACATAGACTGCTTCTTGCGCTTCGACAGATAACTTCTAAGATGGCATCTGTCAAAGCTTTCGTTTAGTATTCTTTAGTCCAGTTTTTTCGGTAAATAAAGTAAATGAATGAGAATTATGTTTCTCACCAATGTCTCTGTACAGTTCTCTCTCGAGATGATCATCAGCAAAGACCATGTCCAAATTCCTCAACTTCCGAGCATCAACTAAGTATGATCCATTTGTGATTCAAATACATTCACGAAGCTGTACATTTTTTTTAACTTCCATTATCATTTAGTTTTCCTTCATTTTTTTTTAATCTATCCATGATTAAATTTTTCCGTTTTCATTTCTTCTGCCATTGACTGTTTTCTTCACTTTTCTACGTTCGATTTCCTTCGTCATATTTTTCCTTCAGAGTTTCTTCATCCTCTGCCTTCAGCACAGTTTTTCTCTTCGTTACATTTCCTATTCTAGTTTTTTCCTCACCTTCCCGTTCAGTTTTATTTTGTACGTTATATTTCCCACCTTTTTTCCACATCGTTTTCTAACAGTTAGATTTTCATCATTTATTCTCGATTGCTTTTTTTTGTCACAAATTTACTCGGTTTTGTTTTGTTTATCATATTTTACGATTCTACTTTCTTAATCCGTTTTTGACCATTCAGTTTTTCTTAATTATTTTACCCTTCAATTTTTCGTAATCACTTTTTACCATTCAGTTTCTTCATAATTAGTTTTCTTAATTAGCATTTCAGAATTTGTTTTTCATTTTTTTTTCTTAATTTTTTAACATAGTTTCTTCTTGATCGGTTTTTACCGTACAATTTTTTTCTTACCATTCAGTTCCTTCTTAATGAGATTTTTCTGTTTCTTACTCAGATTTCTTTTTCAATTTTTTCTTAACCAGATTTTAGCTGTCCGATTTTTCATCATTTATTTTTTACATTTTCTTCATTACATAATCTCATCACAACGAAAGTGTATTGGAATATTTAAATCTTACGTGATTTGTTTCTCTAAAGTAATCCTTATTGTGATTAATTTAAAAGTTGTGAGCACTGCTACGAAGATTTCCTCTGAACTATCAACAGTCAGATATTCATTAAATAGCACACAGATTAAAGCAGTCCCTTTATCCTCAAGGGATTATCCACTCCAGAGTGAAATGAGCATTTCAGTGCAAATGTAATCCCTTGCTGTGGCATTTCGTAGTTTTTCATTTTCACCTTTATCTTCTGTTATCAAGATTTTAATTCTGAAAAGAAAGACAGTGACGAATTGATGGAAAGAAGATCCAAGGTGTTGGAAATAACTTGAAATTAGAATTTGTCAGGTAATTAAGAAGCGACACGAAATTTGAAATGTAACATTTCCATTTGTAATTCGCACTTGCGTCGATACATATTCGGTATTAATCAGCACACGTCATTGATTTTGTTCTTTGAATTCCTTTTGGAAAACCAGCTGTTTATTTTCAAAGGTGAGAGAGGCGATTATCCTCTCTGGTCACTCCGAGATCGCCATTATTTTTGTCTGCTTACATTTAGATTTATATTTGTTTTGTAATATACGTGAAGGCTTACTTGATTCGCCATCAGGAAAGCAAGGAAGAGAAAGTAGGAAATAACCCGAATGTGACAGGAGTGCTTTGAGCTAACAAAAACCAACATATCTGGAAAAAAGAGCATCCACCCAATTCCTTAAGTAGATTCACATCTACAACAATACAGTTGGAGTGTTTTGTTTTCTTCTGTGTGTGATTCTTTTCTGGCACTTTATGGGAAGGAAATGGCTGAAGAACTGAAGGAAAGAGACTGCGTCCTTCAGCTACATTCTTTGTAATTGCATTACTAAATTGTCCTGTGCGGACAGAAAGACAGACTAGACTTTTTTAATCTGTTTGTTCGTTTTATGTTTGCCGTAAAGATCCTCTGAAGAATTTGATTTGATCTTTTGTGCGCTTTTAAAGAACATTGAGATACAACACTGTGACTGATTATCGTCCCTTACTGATCGTTAACATCGATAAAAAAAAAAAATTTAAGTAGCTCATCTCCAATAATAGAAATTAAATAAGACGATTCTCTTTAGTATTTTCAACTTGCTTGCTTGTTTACTGCAGACTCTGCTTGTCCGAATTAAAGCATGTATGATTGTAGAAGTCTGTTCTACAAGAGCTTGTATAATTCCCTCGAGTTTATAAGACTTGTCTCAAAAAAAAAAAAAAGTGCATTCCTCAAAACGAAGTCTACTTAATCGTAACCCGCACAATTGCCTTAAGTCAGTTTAATGTAAGATGATCGGGAGAAAGCGTCCGCAATGCATTTACTCAAATTAGAGCAACGACATGGCACTTTGTCATTTCTCAAGATTGACCTTCTGGTATTTCATCGTAGATTTCATATCGTAGATTTTCTGTGCCCTCGGGAAAAATATATTCGGCCCTTGGCAAGTGAGATATCCATCACTGGAAAAATGAAGGCATTTTTAAGCACCTCTGGGTGGCCATTAATGATAGGTACAATGAAGTGAGATCTGAAGGGCATTTTAGTACTTTAAATGTAATCAATTGAAATTCCACAGTTTATCCATACTTTTTGGGGGGGTTACCAGAGTTATACCATATAAGACCTCATGACAGCAAGACTTGGGGGTTCTCCAAATGGTTGTTTTTAGATTATTACGGAAATTTCTCCCTATAACTGCATTCATTATCATCCTATCCTTCTGTGGTCCTGATAATCATCAACGATTGGTCAAGGATTAATACAGTCTTGGATGTTCGTGAACACCACTTTTCCTGCTGTATGTTGTGATCCGAATGTATTTTTCCTCCAAGGGGAACATGTGCTTTCCGCTTCTGTCATTTGTTGTTGGTTCCAGTTTGCTTTTAGATCCACGTTTTGTTATCAGTGAAAATTCCCATCAAGAAGAAGTTGCCTTCTTTACGAGATTAGTTTCAAAGCTGGGTCAGTGGTGACTCCTGCCCACACAGATTAGGAACTATAACAGTGCTAAATTACTTTGATTTACCTCACAAACACCAATCGTATAAAATTCCCAAAAAAGTCATTGAGAAAACGCAATGTTTTTCTTCTGGCAATACACAAAGAAAAAAAGAAAAAGAAAAAAGTGGCAAACCAAGAAAGCAAGCAACGGTAAGACACTTCTTAAACTGACGACTCGACCACCGGTAGGAATAATTACAATTGTATTCTTAGACATGCATCACGAAAGCACGTTTTCACGAATTTGTACCAGGCGGTGATGTCTTCACATCCCTACTGTGGCGTATGAGTTGCTTCTGAACCCTTTCGTTGCTAAGTGAGGCTCTCCACTTACGTGGGAATATGATGGCTCTACTTCTATGGTGACTAAGTCCATCCGAGATGCGCGTGTATTGTATGCACGAATTCGCATGAATGAATGACATCACAAACATGGATGCCCAAGGGAAGATTCGAACCAGCATTCTTTAGGCTGGATAGCAGATACGCTTACCACTCTACTAGTCAGTCCAGCACAGTAGCGTATACTAAGTGTGTATACAGCAGATGAAATTAAATGATAGCTGATATTGTTGCTATTCTTAAAATATTATATATATATATATATTTTTTTTTAATCGATTGGATTCATTGCATTGAGAAGAGAAAGTGCATTTCTCTGGCAAGGCACCAGTAACTAATCATAGCTGTTATTGCAGATGTCCAAGGATTTGTTCATTGCGTCCAACGCTTTTGCATCGAAGTGAAGGTCTGTGGTTGAATTCATAGGAGATCTATGATCGATCTGCAGTTGGCTTGTCATTCATCGATGTCACCTTTCTGTTGTCGACAATAAGTGAACAGATTTTCTCCAATGTTCTAATCAGTTATTTATGTTTCATCAATCGGAGGGTGGGAAACAACCATCCTGCTTATTTGAAGGTCTCAAGAGGCTGGAAAAGAGTTCCATGTTTTGTAAGGATTATGTAATCTTTTGCCCATCCATGGCTCTTCCAGTTTTTAATAGATAGGAATGTCAAAGAAAAAAGAAGGGGGGAAGAATAATAAAGAAAAACGAGAAAAATCATCAATGCAGCCATGTTGTTCACTTAAATAGTTTGGTCAAAACACATTATTAAGGTTCATCATAATTTTGAAGTTTCATTTTTATGGATGCTCACACATTCAGCAGTGGATGTAGTTAGAGAGAGAAAGTAGAATAATAAGAAGAAAGAAAGAAATTAAACTTTGCAAGTACTTTCTTCCTTACCTCATTCACACCTGCACAATTAATGATTCCTCTTCATATTCGCCACGAACTGCTTTTATTGAATGTTAATGTCACTTGAGGAAGATGAATAACTGACCGAAGTATTGGCGTATCTTAAGCGGAAAAAATAAAGAAGCATCCTATAGGATTTGCAATCTTCTTGGAATCCGTAGGGAAATAATCATTCTAATATTAATGATGTGGTTTAAAAACATCTACTGGCAATACTCGCACTACTGCACTGCACAGAGAATAGAAGAATGTGGAAGTGATTTTTTATTGGGGTCTTTTAAAAAATAAAAATGCATTTAATAGATTACACGAACGAATGATTATAATCACGTTCCTCATAAAGAAAGAAACTCAAATTATCAGATGTTCTGTAGAAACTTGAGTTTCAAGTTCTTACAATATCTGATAATCAAAAGAAGAGCCAAAGGCTTCAGTTTCTATTGTTAAAAAGATAGAAACAAGGGATATTAAAGATCCGTTCTTATTTTTTAATATTTTTAAATTCAGCTATGAAATAATGATGGATCTTTAATATTCCATCTTCCTGTCATTCGGTTTCTGATCTTTTATAAAAGAACTGAAAGAATAAGAACAGTTTTAAATCAGGACTGGATAATCATTGTACTGGTGGCAATAAAATAAAGAAAATCTGAAAGGGGGATCAGCGATGGGGGAAAAGATTTGAGAACCGCTAACATAGAAGAAACACTGTTTTAACTATGCTGTTCTTGGGGAGAGTTTGGAACGGTTTTAATTGTACGGAGGAAAAACTGAAAGTGGATTCGGCTTGCTTATGATTGCAATGGAGTAGTATTCGAAGATCAGCTAAAACTGACACCATTCACATCAGAGAATCGAGTCGGCATCTACCCATACCTTCTAACAACATTTTCACTTTTTATTTATTTTGTTTCTTACTTCCTTTTTCGCTCCGTTTCCTGCATTTATCATCCTACTGGGCTGTAGAGAGAGAGAAAAACATATTTCCGAGCAAGTAGCTAAGTAAAAATGAAAAAGTTTGAAATTGCTTGTAAAAAAAAAAAAAAAGAAACAGAATTCCGTTTAAAATCCTGACAGGAAAGTCAGAAAGAAATCAGAAGAAAGAACTTTAAGAATACTCCGCTGCCCCCCCCCCCCCACCCCCCCCCCCCCCCACCCCCCCCCCCCCCCACCCCCCCCCCCCCCCACCCCCCCCCCCCCCCACCCCCCCCCCCCCCCACCCCCCCCCCCCCCCACCCCCCCCCCCCCCCACCCCCCCCCCCCCCCACCCCCCCCCCCCCCCACCCCCCCCCCCCCCCACCCCCCCCCCCCCCCACCCCCCCCCCCCCCCACCCCCCCCCCCCCCCACCCCCCCCCCCCCCCACCCCCCCCCCCCCCCACCCCCCCCCCCCCCCACCCCCCCCCCCCCCCACCCCCCCCCCCCCCCACCCCCCCCCCCCCCCACCCCCCCCCCCCCCCACCCCCCCCCCCCCCCACCCCCCCCCCCCCCCACCCCCCCCCCCCCCCACCCCCCCCCCCCCCCACCCCCCCCCCCCCCCACCCCCCCCCCCCCCCACCCCCCCCCCCCCCCACCCCCCCCCCCCCCCACCCCCCCCCCCCCCCACCCCCCCCCCCCCCCACCCCCCAGGTGTGGCATGTTTGGAATTTCCCTGTGGGCATATGTGTCACTGGCTTCAGTTCTTGTGTTTTGGTTCGCGTATGGAATTATGGGTGATGGTAGAGAAAAGGAATCGTGTCGTGATTGGTGGACACTTCTGACCAGATCAAGATAAGATAAGGAATCGTGACGTGAATGTTTGTTATGAAATGTAGATCAGTGACGTCATTTGTTAGTTGTAAATAAGTGACGTTATTGTTTTGAATGGAAAGGAAAATATATTAGTGTATAAGTAATCGTGTTGTCATTGTGGACACTTCTGACAAGATCAAGATAAGATAAGAATCGTGACGTTATGTGTTTGGATATTCACAGTTTCGAGGTTTTCTGAATAATTAATTATATGCTATGTCACTCAAACATACAGTTTTTTTTTTCTTCTATAGATGTTTGTACTAATTCTCCAATACATTTTGAGGTATTTCTTTCCTGTTAAACGGTGGGATTCTTAGAGTAAGTCGTGATGGCGACAGTGTAGTAAGCTATTCGAGCTTTTCTGAATAATTAATTATATACTTAAAATACCTGTCCTTAAACACACACACACACATACACATTAGACATAAAAAATCGCTAATGTGTCCATGTTGATACTCTAATATATACCCTATGATTATTCTTGCGGAAAAAAAAACTATTCAGTATTAGAATTATGCTTACCAAAAAACATACGAACAGTGATTATCGTTAAATCACTGTTCAAGTTATGTTATTCAAGTTATGTTCAAGTTAAAAAAAAAAAAAAAACTCCCATTTCTTTCCAGAATGGGAACATCTTGGTACTATCTAGGTTTTCTGAATATTCCAAATTGTTGATTAACATATATTCACAGAACACAAACACAAGTCTGAAAAGACATTTCACTTTTCATTATAGCTTACTGTGGCTAACATATATTCACACCACAAAACACAAAAACATAGGAGTTGAAAGATATTTCTGTAAATAACCAGAAAAGCTAGTGGACTACTTAATTTACTTTAGTATCCTATTGGTTCTCTGTATTAATTCTTTCCCACAGGTGCCCAACCTTGGTGGGAAAGTCTATGCGCTGTTTTGTTTAGGGTAAGTGTTATTTCCGGTTTCGAATTCCGATTGCTGTTAGAGTATGGAATTCTGACAAGTGAAATTATTATTTTTTTTTTCAAATTGATTGGTTATTTTCTGTATTTTACTTTTAAAGGTCATATTCTAACAGAATAACTGAGCAGAATTAATAAATATATAAAGTATATGTGAATTTATTTCCAACACTGAATATTTCTCATGAAGTCTTATCTTAAATTTTGCCCAACCTTGGTGGGAAACTCAATGCGCCGTTTTGTTTCGGTTAAGTGTTATTTCCGGTTTCGAATTCCGATTGCTGTTAGAGTATGGAATTCTGACAAGTGAAATTATTATTTTTTTTTTTCCCATTGATTCGTTATTTTCTGTATTTTACTTTTACAGGTCATATTCAAACAGAATAACTGAGCAGAATTAATAAATATATGAAGTATAGGAGAATTTATTTTCCAACACTGCATATTTCTCATGAAGTCTTATCTTTAAGGTATCTATCTTATCCGGTCGCCTTTTGTTGTACGTAGGTGAGAAATTGTGTGTTTTGTTTCGAACTCTTGGTTTCCATTGGGAAATATTAATTTTACCTTCGATTCCTTGTGCTCTTAACCTATTTCTGTAAGTAGAATTTATTTGTGAATTATTTTCCCACACTGTTAATTTTCATTAACTTTGTTTGTAGATAACGAACAAATAAGACTTAATTCAATGAATCAAAAAAAAAAAATTCTCTGGTTACTTTGTGGCATGAAATTTCACAAGGAAAAAAAAAATTTATCTTCCTTATTAAAATTTGTATAACACATCTACGACACTTAATTTGTTCATTTAATTTACACATTTTATTGAACGAAATATTATTTACAAATTGTATTTACTGAATCTAACAATACAGAAAATAAATAAATTGAAAAATACATCAAAGGTTCTTCCATGGTTGTGGAATTGCCATCGTATGGTTTTGACAATGTGACTCTCATCTGAAAGTTCATTTTCATTTGGTGTTTGTTGGGAATTTATTGCTGTAGTAGTAAAATTAAGGGTTGCATATTTATATTTTCGAATCCAATACGTATACTTCAGAGAATTATTAAAAGCACAGAATCTTTCGTTATGTTTCCAAAAGCATTTAAAATTACACATTATGTTTTCACGTTTTGGGCATCCAATTTCATTTAAATCAAGAACAGGCCTCCCTATTAACTTCGCTAATGTTTTTGATTTTTCTCTTCCTTTGGCAAGTAATATATGATATTTGCATGTTGATTCTATCATCCAATCTCTTAGTTTGGCCAAAGCTAGTGAACCAATTTCTCACTTCATCTGATGGTTATATTTTATTAACCAAGAATTCTGTTTTTTAACTCTTTCAGGTAACTCTTTTCTAAAGAAATACAAATTTCCTAAAGAAATTTGTATTTCTGATGGAATCAGTGTAAGATATGCAGTGACAAAATCACCTTGTAGTTGGAAAGAATTACCTGAAAGAGTTAAAAAACAGAATTCTTGGTTAATAAAATATAACCATCAGCCGAAGTGGGAAATTGGTTCACTAGCTTTGGACAAACTAAGATATTGGATGATAGAATCAACATGCAAATATCATATATTACTTGACAAAGGAAGAGAAAAATCAAAAACATTAGCGAAGTTAATAGGGAGGCCTGTTCTTGATTTAAATGAAATTGGATGCCCAAAACATGAAAACATAATGTGTAATTTTAAATGCTTTTGGAAACATAACGAAAGATTCTGTGCTTTTAATAATTCTCTGAAGTATACGTATTGGATTCGAAAATATAAATATGCAACCCTTAATTTTACTACTACAGCAATAAATTCCCAACAAACACCAAATGAAAATTAACTTTCAGATGAGAGTCACATTGTCAAAACCATACGATGGCAATTCCACAACAATGGAAGAACCTTTGATGTATTTTTCAATTTATTTATTTTCTGTATTGTTAGATTCAGTAAATACAATTTGTAAATAATATTTCGTTCAATAAAATGTGTAAATTAAATGAACAAATTGAGTGTCGTAGATGTGTTATACAAATTTTAATAAGGAAGATAAATTTTTTTTTTCCTTGTGAAATTTCATGCCACAAAGTAACCAGAGAATTTTTTTTTTTTGATTCATTGAATTAAGTCTTATTTGTTCGTTATCTACAAACAAAGTTAATGAAAATTAACAGTGTGGGAAAATAATTCACAAATAAATTCTACTTACAGAAATAGGTTAAGAGCACAAGGAATCGAAGGTAAAATTAATAGTTATATTGGTAATTTCCCAATGGAAACCAAGAGTTCGAAACAAAACACACAATTTCTCACCTACGTACAACAAAAGGCGACCGGATAAGATAGATACCTTAAAGATAAGACTTCATGAGAAATATGCAGTGTTGGAAAATAAATTCTCCTATACTTTATATATTTATTAATTCTGCTCAGTTATTCTGTTTGAATATGACCTGTAAAAGTAAAATACAGAAAATAACGAATCAATGGGAAAAAAAAAATAATAATTTCACTTGTCAGAATTCCATACTCTAACAGCAATCGGAATTCCAAACCGGAAATAACACTTACCCTAAACAAAATGGCGCATAGACTTTCCCACCAAGGTTGGGCACCCATGGGAAAGAATTAATACAGAGAACCAATAGGATACTAAAATAAATTAAGTAGTGCACTAGATTTTCTGGATATTTACAGAAATATCTTTCAACTCCTGTGTTTTGTGGTGTGAATATATGTTAGCCACAGTAACCTATAATGAAAAGTGAACTGCAATTTTCAGACTTGTAATTGTGTTCTGTGAATATATGTTAATCAACAATTTGGAATATTCAGAAAACCTAGATAGTACTAAGATGTTCCCATTCTGGAAAGAAATGTAAGTGAATTTTTAACTTAAACAGAACAATTGATAATTGTAATACAATAATCATTGGTCGTATGTTTTTAGTAAACGTAATTCTAAAACTGAACGTTTTTCTTTTTTTTTTCAGAAGAATAATCACAGGATATATTAGAGTATCAACATGGACACATTAGGGACTTTTCATGTCTTGTGTGTGTGTGTTTTAAGGGACACCAGTATAATAAATTATTCAGAAAACTCGAAACACTGCAGCTATCACGACTTTCTCTAAGAATTCCCACCCTTTAACAGTAAAGAAATACCCCAAAATGTATTGGAAAATTAGTACAACCATCTATAGAAAAAGGAAAAAAACTATGTTTGAGTGACATACCATATAATTAAATTATTCAGAAAAGCTCGAAACTGTGAATTTCCAAACACAAAACGTCACGATTCTTATCTTTAAATATCACCCACAAGGCAAAAAACGAACCAAAAACATCACGTGATGTTACTGACAGAAGGGGCCCAGTGAAATTCCAAACTCAATAACAACAAACATTCACATTAAGATTCCTTATCTTATCTTAATCTGGTCAGAAGTGTCCACCAATCACGACACGATTTCTTATCCACTAATGTCATCCTTTCCATTCAAAACAACAATGTCACTTATTTACAAATGACGCCATTTATTTACAAATAACAAATGACGTCACTTATCTACATCTGAAAACAACACCCACCCACGACACGATTCCTTATCTCTATCATCACCCATAATCCCATACGCAAACCAAAACACAAGAACTGAAGCCAGTGACACATATACCCTCAGGGAAATTCCTGACATTCCTAACTCAGGAAGCCACGCCCACCGGAAGCATTTGGTCAGAACTGCCTACCCTAATAAGAACTGAAACCATTGACACATATGCCCTCAGGGAAATTCATGACTCATGAAGTCACGCCCACCGGAAGCATTTGGTCAGAAGTGCCACCCATACTACTTTCGCTTTACTGAAGAATTGAGTGAGCGGTAGCATTTGTGCAATCTGACAAAAGAAATACTGCATCATGTTAAAATGAATACGAAAAACGTTGCCCACTTAAAGCTTATTTCCATGTGATGAGCTCCTTCTACCTGACCGATGTCACTTAAAGTATTATGGGGTCTTCCTGATGCAGAGAGAATCATTTCAAATGGGAGATTGTCGAACTTACCGTGTCTCTCGAGTTCCCACTTCCGTGGCTGCTGAAAATACTAGCTTGAAGCCTTAACAAGAAGTTCAAGATTTAATAAAGTAGGAAGTAGTTGACAGTTGCGACCTGCTGGTTCTACTCCGGCCCTTCAGAAAGCGCGAGTCTTTCTGAAGGGCCGGAGTAGAAACTGTGAACTGGAAAATGTGAACACTAAGGGTGTTGTCTACTCGTAGCATTTACATTTTGAAAGAGAGAGAGAGAGAAAGAAAGCCACAGAGTGTTTAATGCCAAAAATAAATAAATTAAAAAAAAAAAGAAAATATTCATAGGGGGGAAAAGTGTCGTGTTCAGTCGTTCTGATGAGTAAATTCCCCCAAACACCCACAAAAACCTGATCTGTTAGTGGGAGTAATTTGAACATTAATTTTTTTGCATGTTTAGCGACACAAACATCGTTCGTCACTTTCTTCACCCAGAATCAAGAAAAATATAAATTTACCCAGTAAAGGAAACAACATCCTTTTCGACAATCACTCTGAAAAAATGGGATTGGTTTAATTATGTTGCAACATGATGGAATGCCATATTTAATTCTTGCATTTTTTTTTTTTTTTTTTTTTTACAAAAAGTATCTTGTCGCATGTGAAAGTATCCAAATGAAATGAACCAAACAAAGAATATTTTCTCGTATTTCGTTTCGCGAGAAAAAAAAACGCAAGCTGTAGTTACCAGGAAGGGGAGTTTTGTCCGTCAGTGTGTGAAATGTCTTGCATCTCCTTTATTTATTTTTTTAATTTTTATTTTTATTTTTTTATTTATTTTTTTTTTTTGGATTAAGGCTTTTTGTACAACATAAATCTTTAAGTCACGAGAAAACGCCAGTCTTCTCTGTTCCAAATGCTATAAATCCATCACTAAAAATGCCATTGAAAACAGCACAGTAATTGCAACAGATTCTGTTTAAGCGAGACCGGCCATTATTAACGTAATTCCCATTTTATAGTTTTTCATATCAACGCAGGCATCTTTGTGTGTAGCTTTATAGAAGTTACGTTCAGTTCTGTTAATAATTTGTATTAAAGAAAAGAAATTGTTACCGATACTAATAACAGCATTTTTTGTACTTGTAATACATCTTACATTATTGAAGCTCTTTCTTTTCTTATTTATTGAATGAGCGATAGTTTAGAGTGCTGTACGCCAAGGATTAGAATAAAACTGAGCGACATTTATCCTAAACACGTTCGATGGATTTCTGATGCGGACTTTTTTAATGGTTGACCAAACTAATGATAGAAACTGCGAAGATGGTTGTTAGAACGGGAGAAAATATCAACCATCGCCTATTTTAAACAACATCAAACCTATGGGTCGTGCAATGTCAGTGACTGACGTAATACACCTTCAGCACGACTTACCGAAACGAAGATTGTGAGACCACACAGGTTAAATGCTTTTCCGTTGGCTATCCAACGAGTTCGTGCTCTTATCTGTGGAATACCAGTCTCGTATGGAGGTGGCAAGGAATTCGCTTTCGGAAATACGAGTCGTTTCGTGGTTTCAACCAACTACAAACTAACTTTCGGAGTTTGTATGTTTGGAAGGGTATTGTGTTGTGTGTGTACGCGCGCGGGGTGTTGCTTTCGAATTATGGTATATCACTGATGCAAAGTCTTAATTTTATTCTGATACATACTCGTATATATCAGAATAAAATGAATACACTAAGATTAATAAAGTTAATAAAAATAAGACTACATTACAATCTAAGAAATATTTCTCTTTTTTTTTTTTAATTTGCAAAAGTTAAATAGCAGGAAAACACTCTCATTTCTCTTAACTCTCCTCTCTTACGGGAATAAAAACTTAATTTGGATGTGATGAGTGAGTGAGTGTTTCATCGTTTAATCTTGCAATGCATTAACGTTTCAAAAAGACCTTACGTATTTCTCAATGCACCTTTGAGATTCTTACTTGGAGCCCAAAGCAATCTCATTTCTCTTGGCCGGCAGGCTCGTGTGAAAGAAACCACGAGATGGAGATATGTGCTCGTGTAGTATTATCTCCGCTCGGAGCGAATTATCTCAAGTGTAACGGCAAATTCTTAATTTACGTGGTTAATGGTTTTCCTCAACTCGCATTAGATCAACTGCCTTTCACCATTTCCATCTCCTTGCGTTAAACAAAATTCTTGCTTTCATTCCATTAAGACTAATTCATAAAAAGAACACCATCTAAAGTATTAACACTGTTTCTTTAATAGAAAGAGAACGAATTTTTTTCCCTTCTCCTTTTTTGTTTATGGGACCGCATGACAAAGCCTGCACTAGCTTTACGATTAGTAATGCTTAAAGTTCTTAAAAGAACTGGGAGATGGACTGAGTCCTTGACTCTTCATCCCGTCATCTGAATGAAGAAAATCTGTGTGGATGGAGTGTTATTGAGCTAAAAGCTCTAGTCATGGCTGGGTAACGGCAATAGCCAAGCCCCAGTTAAAACTTCATTGGCTACAGCATTGCCATTCATTACCCTGGAAGTCCTAAAAAGGAATCTTCAAACTTCCGTTAACATTAACATTTCTGGCTAGATGGGTGAAGCAAAATTGCTTTTCATATTCCCCTTTGTCTTGTAATGGAAGAACTTTGAATGGAGTGTTTGTGAGCTATATGCTCGCCCATTGAGGGCAGTGAAGTTAGTTGCGTTCAGCTGAACTTAAAATAGATTTTGGTCTTTTAAATTTGTAGATTTCTTCTTCATTTTATTCCGAGGCTTCCTTGATTAACGGGTTTGGATGGTTACTTGTTGAAAGTAAAGAACTTCTCAGCTAGATTTATGAGAAAGGAAGAGATATAAGGGATATTAACTTCTCTATGGATCTGGGTGTTTCTTATGAACCAGGGGGCATCCAGAATCATCCTCAGGCACTTATTCTGTAATCTCTGAAGTTTTAGAATGTTAGAATTTGCGGTGTGGCTCCAAGCTGGGGATGCGTAAGTGATAACCGGTCTAATTACCATCTTGTAAATTGTTAATTTTGTTTGCATGTCCAGTTCACTTTGTCTGTTGATCATAGGGTTAGAGCTGTGCTAAGACGTTGGATGTCTTTGAGGAAATGTAACTAATATGTTTGCTGAATAGGAGTTTACTATCAAGAATCACTCCAAGATATTTAACTTCAGTCTGCCATGGAATCTTTACTCCCAATAAATAAATATCCTCCATGGTATGGATTTTCTTTCTAGTAAACAGTATGGCTGAGCTTTTCTGGGGGTTAACTTGGATCCTCCAGTCTGCCACCACTTTTCTAAAGTGTGTATGCTATTTTGTAGTCTTAGTTGCCAGTTTTGGGCTCAGTGATCTAGCCATCAGTGCACTATCATCTGCATATAATGCAGTGAATATTGTTCTTGGGTTCAGAGGGATGTCTGCTACATAGATTGAAAACAGTAGAGGACAAACTTCAGTTAGTAATGCTGCGATTTCTAATAGTGCATTTATTGAAATAAATAAAAGGTGTTTTATAGTTAAAATATTTTTAAATTCATGAACCAAAAAAAAAAAAACCTTAAATGTTTCTCGATTTATAAATACTAGGCATTCTCTCAATATATACTTCTTCCTTCTGGTAAGTTTTATATTTACATAGCTAATAATACGCATGCAAACCCGTCTTTCAGCCATTCTACTTTCAATCAGATGCGTTTATATCCAGATAATATTTGTTTCATGCAAGGCAGTGGACATTCTCCTGAGAAAATGGAAAATAATGCATTTTGTCATTATTAAAACGTCTTGATAATGATGCCGTCATTGTTCTGAAAGGTCATCCGCCTCCCTTCTTATGTTCCCTTATGTTCAGGTTTAATTGAGTCTGTGGAGGCGGTCCCTCAATCTCTTGGGAAGATATTTTACGCTTATGTTTCGCGACGAGAAATGACCCAAGTGGAAATGGAAACTGTCGATGCTTTGACCTTTTCCCCGCAGGGTTACCAATTGTAATTCGGTAGAAAAAGCTCTGTAATTACTTCAGCAAACGAGCGAAACAGTTTTCGAAATAACGAATAGCTGAGCGAACGAAGGGGAAATTCTTAATTAGTGGAAAATGGCACGAGAACCCACTTTTACACCGATGGCAGAATTATTGCACGTGGCTCGTGAGAATCAGCAGTGAACGGAAAATTTCTAACACCTAAAGGATATTATGATTTCCCTGTAATTGAATTTTTAAATCATCCAATGTGTTGAAAGTAATAGAAATTTCACGTAAAAAAGCATTTACAGTAAAACATCTTTTAAATTGGAATTTGTTTTAAAACACCCATCGGATATGTCAACATACATTTAGAAAAACGATTTAATACTCGCATCTAATTTAGAGTTTTTAAATTCTCTGTTCATCTTGTTAAATACGCGTTTTTCTTTTGTCCCATCAATACACTCCGGAACAGTTCGGATTTCGAATCCAGGATCAACCGTTGATTCTGCTGCATGTCCAGCTTCGTTGTGGGTTCCCCTCTCCTGAACGAGTCCTACAAAAGACTCAGCGAGGTTTCGAAAAAGATCTTCAGGAGTCCCTGAAGGAGGAGGATTGGTCTTCCTACTTTTTGATGAACCTTGCTTCTTTCCCTTGGCCATGATTATTTTTAGGACCACCAGACGATCCCTGTGAACAGTGGAGAATTGTTAATTTCAACAATACAACTTGCAGAAGTAAAATCAAAGGGACATTGTTACCATTTCTTGCACAATATTAATTATTATGGGCGAATTTCAATTTTTTTTTTTTTGCCTTGCCCATTAGAAGTACATATTTGTTTTTAAGTGAATTAAAAGCAAAGAGAATGAAACCCATTAAATTTATGAGAGCAGCCATAAAAAGTAACTGGTGGTAGAGGATTTAATTTCTTTTTGCGAAAGATAAATGAGAATTTGCATGTTTAATTTTTCTTAGTATTTCAGTGTGTAAAATGAAAATAAATTTCAGTGTGGCGTATTATCAAGTATTGTTTCACCAATTCTCCTCTTATTAGAGCATCATTAAGCTTCATCTTCACACAGATAAGACGTCAAAAATAAGAGTTAAATAAATAAAAATAGGAACATTCAAAACTTAGCTTTTCATGCATGTGGTTAGTTTCATTCTCTTTCCGAAAGCCCCCCCCCACCTTTCCCTCTTATCATTATTCGAATTTCTTCCAGGTTTTAATCTTAAAAAGACCGTATTTTAAAAATAAATAGTGAAAAGCTGTTACTTTTCATATTGCTTAGGAAAAATGTCTAAATCCAGTTAGTCCTTTCGCGAATTTAGATTTTGTACACTGTTGGCATATCTTCGGCGTTCGAGTATATGATATACGAGGTTATCCTCCCCCGCCAACGCATGCATACTATTTTAAGCCGAGCTAAACAGCAAGGAACTACTCGTATTTACTTGGAATTTATTTAATTTTTAATAATTATATTAAAAATTAATATATTTGTTTGTAACATGATAAAGCAGTGCTTGGATATTAATAGGGACTGGTCGTATTAGAGGTTCCTGGGTATTTTTTAATATGAATTCTACTCACCAAAACTGCACTAAAGGGGTTGTGAACCCCTTTAGTGCAGTTAGTACCGTAAGTGGACCGCCGTCATTTAATTCTGGAAATAACTGGATAATGGCAGTAAAGAAATTGATGGAGCCACACGTGTACTATGATTGTGAACCAATTAACCTAAGTGGCCAGGATAGAAGCCTCCTCACCCCACCCCTAGTAGCGCTGTCAACAAGCCATTGGTCGGTTGATAATTAGTCTAAAACGCGAATAATTGTGAGACGGATCTAACCTGTTTGAAAGTTGTGCGCGCTCAGGCCACTTCAGGGGCGGACAACTCCGTCGCACTCTGTACGAAACTCCTTCGGCTGACGAGTGCGTATAAAGAAGTGTTTCTGAAATTTTTTTTGAGATTGTCCAACCCTAAGTAAAAATATTTCTTTTTCGCCGAACCCCGTTGGAAATTTTCAGCTAAAAATATCATCGGAAAGGAACTGTGACAAAGAAGTGCAAGCAGCGAAATATTTTAATGAAGAAAACACGTGATACGTAATGTTCCAAATAATAAAGTTACACAACTCTTCAAGAAATAATTCAAATCATCATTTCGCTATTCACCGAAGGTGCTTTACAGAAACGGCATCGAATGCAATTAATTAACATCTGAAGGAAACATAAGGGTTCCGCGGAACACGCTTTAAGAACCACTGATGTAAAGAAGTCTCGCATGCCACCATTAAGTTGCCGAGACCTGCGTTTGAATCCTATTAGTGGGATTCGGCAAGGGATTGTGAGAAACGCTTTCCAGGTTTGTCGTGGTTAGGGTTATTTACATGAGGATGTGGAGTTTTCATTTAAAGCAACAGGACTTCGAAAACTGACTAAAATAATCCCAAGCAAGACAAGCAGCCAAGTCTGTCTTCTCGTGGTGCGCTCTATTTCCAAAAAAGGAACTCTGGCACATCTAGCGAGTATTCCGCCTTGGTATGCCTAATTTCCTACTTGGAGGAAATTCCAATTAGACACATTAGGTGGTAAATGCCTTCATCAGCTGCTGGAGAAACACCACCACCCTTCCTTGAAGTGACCAATGCTAGGTCTGTACAGCATGAGCTCCTTTTTCTCCATTCAGTGGGAGCGATTCCCTTAGTGAGCATGTCAAAAAAAAAATATATATATATATATATATATATATATATATATATACACACACACACACAGAGGCGCGCGGGCCATATGTGCAATGTGTGCGACGCACACAGGAGCTAGAATACTAAAGGCGCCAAAGATTTGGTATGATATTTTAAATAAAGTGAATTTTGTGAGCAAAATACTGCAGTCTTCATCTCCAACTTGCTTTAGATGCATTGAATGATTTAAATCAATTTTGAAATGACTGTAGGTCTGATGAAACTTTCAAAGAAATTGTAGAAAGCTCAAAATTAATTGCAGCAAAATTTGACGCAGAATCTGTATTTTGTAGTAGAAGACCACTAAGGCGACGCAAAAAGATAACACAATTTGATTACGAACATGAAAATACGGTAGATCCTGAAATTTCATTTAAAGTAATTTTTTTTCTCTGCATAATAGATCAAACATTACAATCTTTGCAGGAAAGATTTACTTTATTAAAAGAACATACGAATTCATTTCGGTTTTTGTATTTGTTAAGTACTTAACGAAATAAAGAAGATTTATTATCTTGTTGTAAAAAGTTACGACAAAAATGAACACATGAGAATCATTCAGACATTGACGCAGACGATTTATGCGAAGAAATTTTGCACTTTCAACCATTTATTTCTAATTTTAAAAATGATACATATCAGATAATTCAGTATATTTATGAACACGACTTAATCACGGGTTATCCAAACTTTACAATTGCTCCCCAGATTCTTTTGTCATTACCGGTATCTGTAACATCTGCGGAACGTTCTTTTCTAAACTTAAAATTATTAAAAACTACTTGCGCTCCACAATGGTACAAGACAGACTTTCAAATCTTCCCATTATATCAATAGAGTTTGTCATTTTGGATCAACTTGACATACACTCGAATGATATTATTCGAGAATTTTCATTAATGTAAACTAGAAAAGTTCAATTCACTAAATGATTTTTCTTTCTGTTTAAATATTTATTTAACTGTTTCTTTACCCAATAACGTTTAATATGTTCCTATTTTATATACTTGTAAGTTACTATTATTTATTTATTTTATTATTTATTTACTTTATTTTTTTCCAATTTTTTTGTTTTTGTACCCTTCTTGTATGTTTATTGTTTTTTTTTTTATAATTTCTTTCTTATTTTTGTAATTTCTGCTTTTTGTTCAATAAACTTATAATTAATATATTTCGTATTTCATTTTTACTCACTGATACGTTTTTATAAAGTGATTTTTTATTGGGGGAGGGGGTATAGGGGCGACAACTAAAGTTTTGCACACAGGCGCCGGACACTACTGGCGCGCCGCTGTATATACACTTAAGAGCCTAAACCGCCATTTCGGGAGTACAGCAATGCAAATCTATCTTCAGATAGTACGCCGACCGGTCTTGTCATACATGAGTCAAGAAGCTTCCCGGTCATCTGACACAGAAACCTCCTGACATGCTTGTATACTCTACCAGGTCCTTCCTGAAGGGGAAGGCAAGTAGTGGGGGGGGGGGGGGTGAAAGACGCCTGCTGTCGAGCCCACTTTATAAGCAAGGAGAATTGTCACTCTTTGTATGGGTGTCAAGTTCAAGAATTCACGTACCTCCTCTCAATACGTCTCCCTAACGTTTTTTCTTCTATTACCAAGTAAAAATGAGTAAAATAATAATAAAAAAAAACATAATAAAGATAATGGTACTGCGATTCTAATGAACTCTGAAATAAAACATCCCAAAAAAGCCTTCCCCATCTCTTTTGCCAACATGTGTGGTATTAACTCCAACATGAATGGAGCACACCATCGCTTGCAGTCATGAGAAGATCTCCAACTCTTGCCAGAGCAGAAATCCAAATTGCAACCAAAACTAAGATGGTCCACATGGAATGGCCCAAGTTAAGCATCGCGTCTGTGGGGTTGGACATTGCTTTCCAGAAAGTGCCAAATTTAGGATTCCCTGCTTTTGACCTCCCCTGGCTTAAAGCTTTTTGCCCGTTTACTAACACCATCTGCTCAATTCACCCCTTTCCAATTTCAGAAAACCGCTTTGATCCCTTCACCTCTTTGAAGGTGGGATCTTTCTCGAGTCGTTTCCAGCGGAGTATTAATAGCAAAATTACGTAAAGCAACATTACATATTGTAAAGGAAAGTCGCGTGCCTCATTCAGAACTAGTTTGAATGAGGTACGTGACCGTCTTAGTGAAATCTGTATTTGTTGGTTGTGCCATCTGCTAACAATCATTTCAAATTTGCATGCAAAACGAAGATTTTCAAATTTTATTTACAAAAAAAAAAAAAAAAAAAAAAAAGATATATTTAGATTTAGAAGTGTTCGGACGAATTCTTCCTGGGATCAGAATATTCCAGGACTTACTTGTAGATATAAAAGCTGAGATAATATTAGTCGACTAAAATTGTATCGAATGGAAAATCTCTGCAAAAGTGTACGGTACAAAACATTTAAATTATGTCGTTTTTCTAAAAGAACTTTCGAACCTCTTGATCCGGTTGATTGACCAGTTTTAATCCTCCCTTACGGAGCGTGTTTCTGTTCCATCACTCCGCTGTCTGCAGTCGTTATTTGGTGCACGATGCCTCGAATTACGGCCGAAGCTCTCTTTACTGCACCCTCAACTAGAGGGCGTGTGGATTAGTTGGATGCCGCACAGAATTGTGTCGGCCAATGAGTATCGAAGTTCTTTTATTTTCGGCAAATATTACAGGCAGTCACACGTGAAATTAGATATTCGCAACTTGCACTTTTCTTTTCTTTTCCCCTCTATCTTACTAGGAAAAGAAAAAAAAAAAAAGAGGGAACAGCTGATGGTCGTAATTAACGAGAGTCTGTTTCTAGTTTTGCGTGTGTGGAGTAGAAGTTGAACACGAAAGTAAGCGGTGCGTGGCCGATGCAAAAGAAGTATCAGCGGATCGTAATTAAGAGCGAAGCACGCTCGGAAAGAAATCTTTGAACTCGTAAATGATTCATCTCATTTCCCGACAAATTACTTCTAAGCGACTCGCCGACGACCCTTCCATTAAGAGATTCCCGGGTAACCGATAAAAATAGTCTTAAAAGCCTAATCTAAAATTAAAGGGAAGAATTTGGTGAGCAACGTTTCAAGCTGTTCTTACAGTGACCATCAAGAACGCTCTTCAGGAAGCACTCCCCTTCCCAATGCCCTGCGATTCTTTCTTTGTTTTCATGCGAATCCTACTGGTTAAAGCCTGTTCGTCTTAAAATACGTTTCTATTTTTATCGTGGATGGGCAAAGATCACATAATTCTGAAACCTTGGTCCAGTGCAGTGTGTTTTCCAAAGTTTCCGCCTATACGCCGATGTACCCACCCACTCCCAGATAAGGCAATCTAGGAGAAGTATATATATGTGTGTGTGTGTGTGTGTGTATATATGTATGTATATATATATATATATATATATGTATGTATGTATGTATATATATATATATATATATATATATATATATATATTTGCGTTACAGTAAATTACAAAAGCATGACCTTTTATGTTGCTAAATACATTTTAGTTGTACGAATCCAATGTAGACACAAAATTATGAAAATAAGCAAAAGCAATGGAATTGTTTCCGTTGAGAAGAAGAGAGTTTAGCGAAATTGATTCAGTATACTATCAGTTGTATCTGTAGATGTAAAACGATCTACAGATTCGCATTTTAAACGATCCACAGATCGTTTAAAATGCGAATGATTCCGAAATTGAGCGGAGAGTTCCGACCGAATTATTTCAGATTAAACTCTTAATGCAAACAGTTTCGACGAAAGGGATGGAACTCGATAATGCCATCAACCAGACGAGGCCTTAGCCTGGAGGTCAGTCGATAAATGGCGAAACGAGTTTTTAAAAACTTCCTTCGGATTGTTCTAATTATTGAAAACCTTATTATAGAACAGACTTGCACTTGTCTGCGTAGATACGGCGACAAAGGATATAAAGGGAATCAGAATTAATTCAGGCGAGTTGTAAAAGACGGACGAGGGGTCTCATATCGGACGATGTAATTCACTTCCCAGCTGAAGATTGAAAAAAAAAAAAAAAAAAAACCATATCACGACAGGATTCGAACCCTCGACCTGACTTGTTGTGAGCGAATACGTTAACCAGTCAGGTTGATTAAAGTTTTCTACAAGGGTCAAGAGTTCTTTGGGGGGGGGGGGGTACCTAGAACGAAAGAAGGCTATGTTTGTAGATGCGTAAGAAGAGATGCAAGTAACGTTCTTAGGCCATAAACAAAAAGTCATTCGAAGAATAAAAGAAGTTCTTCTATATAGAATTTATTGTGATCTTCCACCAGGAAACAGTCCACCCCGGATTGTCCCAATTCCTGAACTGGGATGGTCAGGTAGATTTCATATTTTTGGGAGAGGAACCGAAACACCTGGAGAAAGACAGCAACCACCACATTAATACACTCAAAATATTTTTATTTCCCCTTCGGATATTCTGGTTTCACATCCTTCGAAACAGAAAACCCGTCTGGAAAAACACGAAATTAACAACATAAATCCACTGGCTGAGTGGCCGCACTTTCTCCACCCCACTCTTAATTCAACACCTCACCACGGAATAACTCATAACTCCATTTTTGAGAGTCGGAAGTCCTTCAGCAAATGGCTCATGTTAAGTCATCACCCCAGGTGAACCCGCACACGTAATTACTCGTTTTCTTTCTTACCCAACCATTGCAAGCATGGGTTCATTTGAGCATATTGACAGTCATGAGTAAAATCGGAGAATATTTCGAAACTGGTATCTGTCAAATCCGATACGAGATCCTTGACCTTCCACGGAACATTTTCCAAAGGCATTTCGAAGACTGTTTTGAATCCGGTGGCAGTTCGGTTTATTCCAGTTGTTTTCATTGTGTTTGGTATGTGAAGTTTTTTAAACCAGGAGTGTGTATATGTCGTCTGAACCGTGGATATCTGAAAACGATGTTGATAATACAGAAGAGAGGAAGAACGAGAAACATGTTGCCGGGTGCTCAGCTCAAGTACTATAGCTATCGATAAAACGAGCGTTATTGAAGGTGCAACAGAAACCAAAAGCCTTTGGTATTGAGAGTAATCAATTTAATGGACGAGATAAAAACAATACTTGGGTTTCGGCCACATCTTCAAGTTAAACTGAACAACTTTTATTGGTAGGAGATCCCATTGAGCCAAAAGTGTCCAGGACTTCTTATCACCCATAAAACCATTCCAAGATTGCGCGTTTCTTAGTAAGACAAATCTGGATTAAAATCCTTCAAGTTAGACTACGATATTAATCCTAGAGATTATTAACTTAAAAAGAGGACGTCATTTTCCACACGAACATGGAATGAGCAGATTTTAAACAAATTTTTTTCTTCAAATTTCGACTCCACCACAAGTGAACTAAGTAATCCAGAAATCTTATTTCACGCTCATAAAACTGCTTTTTCATAAGTGTTTCGAAATTTTCCCTTACTCAGATTTGAATCGATAATACTGGTGCTTGAATCTTCCAGAAAGTTGCAGAAAGTGAACTAAGGGAGTATCACAACGGTCTACTTAACTTACATTCAAAAATTATTTGCAGTTTCTTTTTGTCCTCGGTGGGAGAAAAGCTTGACTGATTTGAAGGGATGCTCGAGTCAGTGATGTTTGCAAAAATCCTCTCGAGTTGATTGCCAAGGAAAAAAGTCTACAAGAACTCATTACCTTCTGAATGAGAAAAGGATAACTTTTGGAAAGGTTGGAGAAATTTAAGAGGGGATGTTTAGAGAGACGCCCACGGAGGACTCCTAGAAAGTCAAACCGCACTGACAGCTCTTAACCCATTTGCTACTAAGATAGCTTAGGGGGCTTGAATAAACCACTGGGTAAAAACTCTGCCCCTGACAATTTTTTTTTTTCATTATTTATTTAGACCCAAGGCTTTACAGCCAATTGCGATCCGTGGCATCGTAAGAACATAGCGATATGATGTAAACTGCCTCAGCTGACACTCCCCCTCCAAGAACCATTTTAGAAAATCAGTTTTAATGGCCTCACAAAGAGAATTGCTTAATGTGATGACGATTCGAATAAAGAAACAAAGTCGTCATGTTTCGGGGAGGGGAGGGAGAGGTGTTCATTCAACAGATGAATGAACACCTCTCCCTGAACATTCAACTGATGCATTCAACTGACCAAATACAGTTGTTACTGCTATCTTTCGTTACGACAAAACCACTCCCTTCCTGACTGCTGTCAATGACACCAAAGTGCCATTAATTCTACCCCACCAAGTCGTTTACGAAAACTGGAACGATGTAGGACTAGAAATAGGCTTTTTGTCGATGTTTAAGAAGTGTGTCATCACAAGAGGGCCTAGAAGGGGCCTCACTTATATTTTGAAATCTGACCAGATCACTAGGTCCACAGCAAAGTTGTGTAGAAAAGCTGGTTTAAGACCTTGCGTCTGCAGTCATTCTTGCCAAGATGTTTACTGTCTGCTTGGTGAAGACGAACCCTCGAATTACTTTAACTATTTTAGAAATGAACATCTGCGGAGGTAAGACCTTTGTATCCATCCAATAAAGCTGACTTTTCCTTCCAGGGTAGTTCTGCATGTGGCCGCTTCAATTGTTGGGCTTCCCATGTCACACTTCCCACATGTCACACTTATTAAAAGGCTTCCTGAACATATAAAGCTTGAAGAGGTTGAGAATGGGATGCATCAATACGAAACAAAGAACGAAATGATGCATCCCATTCTCAACCTCTTCAAGCTTTATATGTTCAGGAAGACTTAACAAGACAAGCGCGAGCCTTTTAAACACGACTAAGTTACGCAGTCTTAAGTGAAAGTGGCAAAGATTCTCCTCCTACTCCTGCGAAGTAGGTAGACCGTGTCGGAGAATTCATCCGAATTGTCTGGTTTAGCAAGAAGGTTTATATCAATCAGGACAGTCGTCAATCTTGCTAATAAAGTGGTGCGAATAGCCCCCCCCCCCCCCTCTACAGCACAAAAAGTATTAATCAACCATGATTTAAAGACACAAAATCCCATATCCTTCCCTGTATTAAAATAGCTTTGTTTGCTGTCGACTTTGTTTCCATGGCAACAGTAGGTTCTGCTTGTACACACTAAAAGATCATCAATAAAAGTTTCTTTTTTTTTTTTGATTTCTCAAACATCTTCTGGTTTTGCTATGCTACAGGAAGTTTCCGGATTGCAACTAAATTATTTTCGTATAGACATGAATATGATTCGCAAGCATCAGCATTGGTAGCCGTGTCCTTTCCGTACGAGAACGGACTGTTGAGTTTTCGCTCTAGTTTTCACTGATTCGCTACATACAACCGCAAAACGCATTTTTCTTACTGTAGTAATTTCTGGTAATTCCCTTGTTTCCAAGAGATCCGCATTTTTCTCTCAAAATGAGTAACTACAACGAGATGGGTTCAGTTCATGACGCCTGGAAAATAGAAAAGAGGAAATTGGCTGAACGATTTCGAAATATTCAAGTAATATGCCTGTAGGTTTATTATCGCTAACAAACTGTATCTTTGAGAGTAACATCGTTTCTTTGAGACTTGCGATGTTCCAGATTTCTTCCGTCCTTTTTTCTTTGTATCATAATAATGTTTTCTTTTCGAGGAGAGACCTCTAAATAAATGGTTTTCACTTCGATTTATTTAAATGGAACGTATTAGTGTTGACAGAGGGAAAAGGGGGAAGTGCTCATCGTTAGCCATTACGATGGAGATCTCCGATGATGACCCTAATCACACTTTGATATACATAAAATCAAGAATATTCACGGAGAAACGCATTCCCCGAATTTTCTTTCGTGTTTCGATAAATGTGCCTTTTTCTGCTTACTGCAGGTCATCTTAAAAGAACCCGATGGTGTTCGCTTCACATACGAGTCGATACTTTGCATGTGAATAACGGCGTTTTGCGGTCAGTGATCGCATGGGGAGCTACACAATAATACTTAAAAGAAATAATTTTATTTATTCGATTGAAGAGTAATGAGATTAAATAAATCAACTAAAGTGTGTTTAAAAGCATTTGAGCAGTCCGACTGAGAACAATAATCCAAATCGCAGCATTCTCTTGAGTCTTCTTCAGAAATCTTTCGTTTAGTTTGTAGATCGTATTGAAAGAATAAATCAATTAACTCTATCGGCTCTTTACAATCCTCTTAAAATTTTCTTCGGCGTAATATCGGACACCACTCTTCGACGAGAGGGCTCCTTATTCATTGGACGAGTGTTTTCCTCGGCTCATCGACTTGGAATAGGCGGACATCCACACCAATTCTCCGATCACAACATCTTCGGTTTTACTGTTGTGTTTACTCGTTTAAGGAAGCTTCAGCATACCCAGATGATCTTTGCCGAACAGATAATTCCCCCACCCTTTACCAACCCACGAAACAGGATCGTCTGTATACGTTTCCCTAAATTAATAGAATTTAGATACACTTGGGATGTTTCCTTCGAACGTGCATCTGATTAGTTTGAATTAATACCCCAATAAAGATGCAGCCTCCAACTCCTTGCCCGAACATCGCAACCAGCGGATTAGAACAGCAGGCCGAATGGTTATTTAACTGAATACGTTTCGAAATAACTTCACTTCGAGTCACATTTGAAGGGAAACAGATAGCTTTGCAATTAGATAGCGTGGGAGCTCCACCAGACGTAACTATTGCATCATTCGTGCTAATGAGGGTGGCTCGGTACCGAACCACACAATTAATGGAACGTTTCGCAACAGGATACTCTTAATGCCCTTTTAGTTCGCAATAAATTCTTTCAAATTTTGAGAGAACTCAATTAATTTCTTATCCTTGTTATTCGATCATCCGCAAACGATCCTTTGGCTCTTTTCCTCCTCTTGATCCTGGATTAAGATGCAGGCGAACAAGCAGACAGGTGCGAGGTCATTTCCCAGAGTTACAAGCTACAATTCGCGAGCGCAGTTGGCGAAATAGCCATTTTTACGAAAAGGGTATGTAAGTAATTGTAAAAACGCTAGAATTGTATGTGATTAGGGAAAGAAATAAGAAAGAGTTGCTTAGTTTTACAATTCGTAACTTTTTTCATTCCTCTACAAAACGCTACTTAAAAAGGCAAATGGGGATGCTGCAGGATTTCCAATGTTGAAACTGTGCATTGACAGATTGCCGGTAATGTCCCTAAGTACGCCCACGAAACATGAGCAAAGAAATTCATTAAAAATCATCAAGTTAGGATATTATTATGTCAATAAAAGAAGTTACTTGAAAATGACAGTTTGATCGGTACCATCCGTTTGTGATATTTATCCTGCGCGGGATATTTTCATATTCATTAATTAATATAAAATACTAAAGTTCATTAAAGCGTTCGAAAATAATTTGATTTTCTGCCTTGAGGAAAGCTACGGGGAGATGGTGCGGACCTATTTGGAAGTAACAAAGATAGTCGCGGTTAAGAAATGACGTCATCTCACGAAATTCTGTTGTCTCTCGGCACTCGGCATTACGTGGACCTTATATTTATGCAGAGGACGCACACGTGCATCAGTAGAGATAGAAAACCCCCTGCAGAAACCGAACAATGGAAATTCAGCGAGATCTTTTTCATTATCTTGCCATCTACGAAAGATTCCTTGAAGATTTCTTTCTTTCTCTCTTTCTCCCCCCCCCCCCTCCTCCTTAGAACATTTGCTCTAGCAGCGTCTTTGGAGTATTCTTTTCTTATAAAAACGTGGCCCCGTATGCTGATGGTTGGTGATATTTTTAACGATTATGTATGAAATTTCGATCCTCGCCTTAGACTTGCTAACTCACTCGCTCCGATAAGGTTTAGATGCGGATCTTCTTGCATATCATCGTTCATGCAATTGCTGTTGCGGTATTGTAATTATTCCGGCCTCTACATTAAATCATAAACAACAACAAAAAAAAAAGCTGTTCTTTGTCTATTTTGTAAACAGAATGAACACGTCAAAAATTCGCAAATGATATTCTAATCCCAGCTAAACAGTGAATATAAACACAGATTGTCGCACTGGTACGTGTTCAGGTTGTGTTTGAAGAGGTTTAATAGATGGCGCTGATGCTTGTCAATATTATTCGTTTATTAATTCCTAGAAATATGCGCACGACTTATGAAATTAAAGAAGACATTGCTTGTAACCCACTTGACCCTTTTGTGGTTGCACAACGGGGGGGGGGGATGAAAAGGAAATCCACACGTAAAGAAAATGAGACGATCCGATTCTGACAAATGACCAGATGGAATTGGGTGACTTTCTCTGCGGAAAGAAAACGGAGGACCTTTATCGCTAATGATCTTGGATGACAGTAATTGCCGTACAACAGGTGACGATATTCGAAAAAGGTTTGGTAAAGCAACATTCATTTAGGAGATGTTTTATTTTTAATTTTCGAATAACTGAGAGCTACTTGTTTGTTAATAGTGAAATTTTTTAATCACTGAAATTAATAGAAAAAAGCCGAGAACGAAATGAAATCGTTCCATTTTCACTTGGATGGCTTCCATTCCTCACCCGTATCCACAAGTTTCTTGTGTGTGTGTCTCTCTCTGCTTCGCCTGTGTTTTCGGTTTGTATCGTAATTTGTACTTACTAATGGGGTGCTTGTCATCTTTTGAACTTCGATTTGCTCTAACAACGCACTTTCAATTTCACGCGATATTAAAATAACAGATAGTAACGGAAACATTCTCAATGGATTTTTTCCCTTTTGAGTATTAAGTGAGTGCCTTAATAGCATCTCAGATTATTTCATGCTGGGAAAGTATACTCCGAATACTTCTCTGATATTCAAACATTTAGTCACTTGTGGAAGAAACTCTGTAGTATTAAAAGAAAACAAAATAAATAAAAAGAAACGTAACGAAAGCAAACATTTCCACAGAGAGAAAGAGAGAGAGCACATTATTATGTGCTTACCACTCTCAACGAATCAAACCCCATTATTATTTCCTTAGTGTTATCTCGCTGCAAGTAAATGCGTTCTCCAATTTAGCGTCGTGGGGGCATAAACATACTTGCAATGTTCGTGTGTAAACATTAAAAAGGACTGACATTGTTGTGCTGTTGAAAGATTGTGGGATGCAGCCATTGCACGAGCAGTAACACAATATAAAACCCAGAATATACAAACAAGTAGCCCACATAGAAAAACGTGTACTCGAAAGCCACCAACATAACCCACACTCCGTCATTGCCGACATTCTTTTGTCACGCTGACGTTTTCTGAGGCCGATCCCAAGTGGCCGCCTTAACAGCTTGTAATTATCTTGTCGTCTCATCAGTCAGCGGAAAATTCCACTTTTCCCCTTCTAAACTGTCTTTTACACCGGCACATGCGCGATTCTGTTCGTTACTCTAAACGCCCCGTTTCCAATCTGTCAGCGGGTAGGATCGCTGTCGTGTGAACGCCGTCAGTGAGTGAGGAAAATGCCTCATCATTAACCACGGAAAGAGGAGGTGTACGGTGAGGCATTTTCCTAACTCACTGACGACTTGATACGGCGTCCACACGGCATCGATCCTACCTGCTGACAGATTGGAAACGGGCTAAATCATCCGTTTTAACTAATCAGTAGACGGCCCTACTGAGCCTTCCCCACCGACACACACACCTCCGACCTCATTTCAAATTCTTTCTTCCTTATTATTTTATTCTTTTTTTTTTTTTCATCTTCTTCTCGCTGTTATTTTTTTCTTATTTTATTATCTGTTCCCCCATTCTATTCAACTCTTTTTCTTATCAATGATGACCATCTGTTTAATTTCTTTTCAGTTTAGAGCGAAACCCAGCAATGATTGCAGAATGCGATTTCAATCCTCATGCTTTAGACAGTCTGTAATATCAGATCAAAACGATGCAAATAGATTTCTCGCCCACCAAATCCTGCGCACTCAGCACCTTAATATTAGCGCACCTCATAAATACATTCCATACATTCAGGGAAGTTTTGGACTTGGCTCTGCTACTAATTGTATGTTGGGTTTTATCCTTTAACCAAGTGTAAGCAAAACAAAGTTTGCGTCTGAAGTATCTTCAGGACTGGGGCCACTCGTGGTAAAGGTGGTATAAGTTCTCATCACTTGCCTTAGTATTAGGTGCTGTTTAAGTAAAGACCTCTCTAAAAATCAGGATAAAACCCAATATATAATTACATTCCAATCATAGAAAATTCATCGTTGCAATTTAGTGTTGATTGTAATTCTTCTTGGATATTTTTCGTACAAATTGCGAACTTCCCTCAAAATGAGTTTGCTGTTAATTTTGCGATTCAGATTTTATTCTAAATTCGAACACCTCATTCTAAATTGAGTAGCTGATTTAGTCAGTTTTTATTTCAACATGCGAATTTTTATACATGCGTTTTTATTTATACTTGACACAGGGCAACGAGCAAGCTCTGCTTGCACTTATCAGAATGTTTTTATTTTTAAACTTGAAGGAGCGGTTCCTAAACAGAATGCAATGTGAGACCCATATTATTATTATTCTATTAATATTCTTATAGAAAGGAAACCGGTTTGATACAATAAAAAGTCAACAAACTCATTAGCGTGATATAAGAAGTACACAATCAATTTTATTCTTGTTATCCCTTGTTAGTATTGCAGAACCCTCTTTAATTCAAAAAAAAACACAGATGGGTGTTTGGGTTAAAATGAAACTTGACAAATTTGAAATAATATTAGCAAAAATTTGTAGTGGATTATCTTAAAAAAAAAACTTTCAGTTAATTCTCACTTTTCTCGACTAATACTTTAAAATTGTGTTATGCAGTAGCAGTTCAAACACTTGCATGCAAACGGACCCGGATATTGCCAAATTTTGATCTAAAAAAAATCTATTTAGAAGTGTTCAAACAACTTCTTTGCATCGGAATATTCCAGCACTTTTTACCGAGATGTAACAGCCGAGATAATATCAGTCCTAGATAATATATTTACCTGGCGTAGGCTACAAAATATTTAAATTATGCAATTTCCATTGTCTCCGCTAGGTTCGCTTTGATCGTTGGTTTCTGTTTGAGTAGCAAACGGCACTCACCAACAGATTCGAACTTCTTGATCGGGTCAACCAGTTTTAATCCTCCCTTACTGAACTCGTTTCTGTTCCATCGCTCGCCTGTCTGCCGTCGTTACTTGGTGCACGGTGCAGGAATTACGGCCAAGGCTCTCTTTACTGCACTCTGAACTTGAGTACGTGTGGACTAGTTGGATGCCGCACAGAATCGTGTCGGCCAATGAGGGTCGAAGTTCTTTTGTTTCCGGCGAATATTACCGTGAAGTCACACGTGAAATTAGATGTTCGCATCTTTTAACTTTTTGCTATTGTACTATAAAAAGAAAAAAAAAATTGAGGGAACTGCTGATGGTTGTGATTAACGGGAGTCGAACGTCTTGTTCTGGTTTTGAGTGGGCGGCGTAGAAGTTGAGGACAGCGGAATTCGATTTAAAAGAAAAAAAAAAAAAAAAAAAGGAACGAACTCCCTTAAAAGCGTAATCTAATATAAAAGAAAAATTTTGTGAGCGATATTTGGAGCTGTTCTTATATTGGCCATCGAGAATACCCTTTAGGAAGCGCCCCTCTTCCCGATGCCCTGTAGTTCTTTCTTTGTTTTCGCGTGAATCCTACCCACGGAAGCCTGTTAGACTTTGGTACTATTAGTACCATGGATGGATGGATTAAGTATAAGATAATTCAGAATACTTGCTGTAAAGCAGCGTTTCCGAAACTTTCGGCACCCACGTATCCCGTTTTTAAAATTTCAGCGACCTCCGGCATAACTCTGACTGGTGTAATTAAAAAGATTTTTTGAACATTTTTATAATAAGTGACAAAAATGTGACACAATTTTTTTATTCATTAAATACATTTTTACTTATACGAATCCGACACAGCAGAAACAGAAATTATGAAATTTAAATTTTCCATAATAAAAAAAGGAAAACTTTAATGAAACGAACGGAATTGTTTCTGTTGGGAAGTTTTGTGAAACCCGATTTTGCGTTTGGTATTTTTAGCCGCAGATGACGCTCGTGTCAAGAAGACGGTTTCGCTTTTTGAGGTGCAGAAAACCCACTAGGTGAATGGACGGGTGGTGAAACAATCGCTGTGGATCGTTCATTTACGATGCGATTGATGCCGAAATTCAGTAGTGCGTTCCGAACGCGTGGTTCGAACTATTTGAATGTAAACTTTTAATGCGAACAGTTCGAACCATATAGATGGAACTCAATCAACAAGTGAGAGACCTAACGGAGGTCAATCGATGCATCTAAAGAACATTTCTAAAAATTCCTTTAAATTTCTTGAATAACTGTTAAACTAATTATAGAATAGAACTGAAACAATACGGCGACGAAAAATATAAAGGTAATGAAAATTAATTGAGGGCTCCCATAAAAAAATAAAAAAAAATAAAAAAATAAAAACCATGGGATCATATGGAGCGATGAACTTCACCTCAAGATGATAAAAAAACATTCATGCTCGCTACATAATTCGAATCCTTTGCGTGTTGTTTGTGAGCGAATACGCTGACCAGTTAGGTTGACTGAGGTTTATTCAGGGGTTAAGAGTTCTTCAGGGAAGTAAGTCCCTAGAACGAAAGAAGGCTAATTTTTGTAGACGTGGAAGAAGAGATGAAGGTAATTTGCTTATGACGCACACATACACACAAAAAAAAAGTTCTAAGAAGAAGAAAGCAACCTGTTCTTCTGTAGAATTTCTTATGATCTTCTGCCTTCCATTAGGAAAGAGTGCACCTCAGATTGTCCCACCAAATGAAACCAAACTGAAGAGAGGGGGATGTTCAGATAGATTTCATATTTTTGCGAGAGAGAAACTGGAACACTTAAAGAAAAGCAGCATCATACACATTAATACACTCGAACTATTTTTTCCTAAGGAAATTCAGTTTTTTGTTTTCTTTTATCCCTCAGAATGAGTAAATTCCTCTCTTTCCGTCCCATTCCACGTATAAATTCGTTTGAACACATTCCCACTCACGAATAAGACCGAAGATAATTCGGAAATTATCCTCATCTGTAAAAACAGATAAAGAACTAAACGGTCATACTGATTTTTTTTTACAATTAAAACTAACTGAATAATTCCCATTTTTTCTAAGGAGCGAATGTCACAGCCTGAATTTTAAGGCATGCATTGAATGGTGGTTTATTCTAGTTGTTTTTATTTTCTTTTGTATGCAATTTTTTTAAACAATGAGTGGAATATCTCCTCCGAACCGTGGATACGTGAATGATGTTGATAATACAGAAGAGTGTAGGAGGAACAGCAAAGACTGAGAATAAAAAAAAACATGAGCCATTAAAATGGAGAAACTAACACAAAAACAAAAGCCTTTATTATAATAAGTCAAATTATGAGATAAAAATAACACTTGGGTATCAGACACGTGCTCAAGTTATAGTGGGGAAAAAAAATATTGGTTCAAGAAGATCCTCTTCAGCGAAGCGTTAGGACTTCTTATTACCCATAAAATCATCCTCTAAATATTGTTAATCTCAGAGATTTAAAAAAAAAAAAAAAACACTTATAAATAGCTAGTTTCTTCCACACGAACATTGTGAACTGATGTTTGAACTCAAATCTCTCCTTTTTTCAAATATCTCCTCCCACACAGATGAACTAAGCAATCAACAAATCTTATTTTATGCCCATAAAACTTCTTTGTTTTGATAAGTTTCAAAAGTCTCCCTTAGTCCAATTTCAATTAGGTCCAATAATACTAGAGCCTGAACCTGAGCAAGAAGTTCCCTTCTTGCATCTTCCAGAAAGATGCAAGAAGCGAACGTGGGTTAACACAAGGCCCCACGTGGCTTACAAAAACATTCCAAACTGATTTGTAGCTTCATTTTCTTCTTGGTTTGAGAAAATCATGACTCACTGCAGGGGGTTCTCGAGTCAGTGATGTTTGGAAAAAAAAAATCCTCTAGAATTAATTGGCAAGAAAATGTTTACGATAACTTATTACCTTTCGAATGAAAAAAGGACAGAATTTAAGAAAAGCAGGAAAATTTAAGAAAGGAGTTTAGATTGACTCCTACGAAGAACTTCTAGGAGCCAAACCGCCACTGCCATCTCTTAAGCCAGTTGCTACTGAGATAGCTTAGGTGTTCGAATAAACAATGGGGAAAAACTCTGCTGATAAAGTTTTTTCATTGTATCCTTACTGAATGTGGCATCTTAATCACATAATCAGTAAACTGTCAGAGCTGGAACTCACTCCAAAAACCGTTTTTAGAGTTCTAAAAATAGTTTTAATTTCTGTGAGAATGTGTGGCATTTGGGGGACGATGTGAATGCCAATAAAGAAACGAAGTGGAGTCATTTGGGAGAGTGGGGATAGAAAGATGTTGAAAATACAATCGCCAAACAAATACAATTTGAATATTTTTTCGCAACGAAAAATAAGGTGTCTTACTGACTGCTGTCAATGGCAGAAAAGTTCCCCCCCCCCCCCTCATTGCATCGTGTCGGAAAAACTGAAACGATTTTGAACCAGAAGTGGTTTCTTTCCGAGTGATTTAGCGTACGTGCCTCACGTGGAATTGAAGGAAAACGAAGAAGTGCATCGCTTGCATTTATACGCAAGATCCAAGCAGGAAAGGAGTGTAGGAAAGCTGGTTAAGACTTTTCGCCTGCATTCATTCTCCCCAAGATATTTACTATCGGCTTGGTACAGACGAACCCTTTAAATCCTGTAACTATTTTAGAAATGAACATCTGTGGATGCGCAAGTGACCTTTTTGTATCCATCCAAAAGCTGACTTTTGCTTCCACGTTAGTTCTGCATATGACCGCTTCAATTGTGTGGCGCTCCATTTCTCACAGTTTATTGAAGTAGGTTTCGATCATTGCTTCGTATTGCGGCATCTTCTTAACTGCTATAAGCTTTATATGTTTTAGTAAAACTTTAACAAGACAAGAGCGAGTTAGTAGCAAAGGCTCTTTCCCTGCTGCGAAGTAGGTATACCGTGTCGGAGAATTCATCCGAATGGTCTAGCTTATATCAATCAGGAAAGTTATTTTATTTTCTTAGCCTCTTTCCATCCGCTGCTGGATAAAGGCCTTTCCCTTCAAATCTCATGCTTTTCTCCTTAATTCACCATCTGATGAATTAAGCCTTTGTAGATCACCCTTCCAGCCTGTATTAAGGAGACCTTCCCTTCTGTTGGTATCCCCTGAGAGGTTAATTTTATTCGTCTTTCGTCTATTAATATGACCGACTTATCTCTATTTTACATGCTTTACAATACTTCCCAAACTCCTAAACCTCCAGTCATCTAATTCTTTTATTTCTATCTTTTTTTTATATTATTTATTTTTTTTTATGTGGAGCATTCTTCTCTCCAAGGTTGTGTGGGTCATGCAATGTGTCTTCCTGTTTTTTCAGTCATTGCCCATGTTAACACACATTAAATAGCTTTCTTTTAAAACATAGTTACCTCTACTAAGAGATACTGTTTACAGGCAAAACGCTTTGTTTCCTCGTGAGTTTTCTGTTTATTTCTTTTATCTTGCGTTTTCCTTAAGACTATCCAAATGTCAGAGATAACTATAGTCATCAACAATTTCAACATGATTATTTGCTAATTTTAGTTATGTTAGTTTTTAAACCTTTTACTGCCCCCCATTTCCTTCTGCTAACTAAAGAAATTTATCTGCAAAACGTAAATGAAGTAGATCTCTTGTATGTTAACCCCAGTTTTATTTTCGTGATAAATTCCTAAAGTAAACGAACATCGACTTCGGTTTGATAGACCATCAAACGAACACAAACCTGACACCTCCAAGGAGTCCGAAGACTCATCGCGGGAGGACACCCGCAACTGTCTCAACCACTACACCGAATCTCTACTACGAATCATCTTCATCAACGCCATCTACCGCCCACCGCCACCGGTATGCTATGTCTGTAAATGGCGTGTGTTCTGAATGTTATCTCAATGTCGAGTTCCTTTCTCTCATGTTCTAACTTTATACTGACTCTTCAGTTCTGATATGCAGTCTCTAATGCATTTTGTTGAAATGGCCTGTTGTTTTGAGCCGTTTGTTATTCTCTATTACGATTGGTGTATTTGTATTTAATTTAGCAAAGGATCTGTATATGTCTGTCTCTGTATAGGTCCCTATAAAAATCACTTCGCATTTTTGTTATTTTCTCCCCCTATGTATTGCATTATTCCTTGCTTATTTTTCAGTTTCCATTATTTTTTTTTTGTTTTGAATTGTTCTTCGATTATATTTCTTAATGTATTTTATATCTAACTTTGTCATTTCTTCATATTCCAAATTGGCTGTGCTACTCCTATATCTCCACTTCCTTAATTATTCTGTTTATTTTATTGTGTTTTTAATTTTATGAAATCAAATTAAATACCTTTTTTAGCTTGACTAAGTAGACTAGCCAAGTTAAAAATTATACAACTGAAACAATTAAAATTTGATGTTAATACAGGAAACAAAGCAATTAAACGCTGGCTTATCAACAATTCAATGGTTTGTTACATCATTTGCATATTTGAAATATCTGTTATGTTCCAATTTTCTCACTCACTCTACTTTGAGACTTGATACTGAAAGCATTCATAAAGCGCTCATATTGCAAAAGAAACTGAAAGCTATTATACTGGTTTTTGACTACTACTTTGATTACTGATTTCAGACAAAGATACATCGAATGGCTTGTCTTCAATGTAAGTAAATTTCATTACTATTATATTTAGATAGATATTAAACCATCGTTATCTTTAGATTCAATGACGTATTTAGGCTTAATTATTGGAATGAGTAGTTTAAGTGACAGTAGTATTTTCGAAGCAGAAACGGAGCTTTGTGGAAACGGTTCTGGTTCCATATTACTACATTGCCAGAAGAAAGTTTGTTATATTCTTGACTTTTATCACCGAGTACAGGAACTTTTTAAGCCGGTTGCCGTGTTAGTGCAGCTTTTTTGCAGAACTGGAGTTTGCAACTCGCATCTCAGAAAAATCGACTGTTTTAAATACTCTAATCCCGATATATTCAAAATAATCGAAAACCAACTTGGCTGTCGTTGACGGCTAAGGTCAGCCGATTTCCAGTAAAAGCTAAAGGAGCTTCCTGTTCTCTTTCGGGAATAAAAAGCGACGGAGAATCTATTCTACTTGTTGCACGCAATGTCTACTCAATGGCCGTTTATAAATATCATTAAATTTCATTTTTTAGCAATATTTGCAGCCGAACTATTCTACACGAGATGCGGCAACCGAACTTCATTTGGAGATGCATTTATACTACCATTCTTAAATGCTTAAATTTTGTCAGATAATATGATTACTAATGTAATATACAATTAAAATATTATCTGATCATATAATATTCTCTTTGACATCCAAAACATCCTAAGTAGATAGTTGTCATGCAGCGTTGAATTTTGAATTAAAAAAAGAATGTCAGACATTCGATTTTCAAATAACCAGTCCATAAGAGGCGCGTATACGCGAATGGTATGGTTATCGGTTTGTAAAAGGAAAGGAAAAAGCAGATAGTCAATTTAATGTTAGTTCATCAAAAAGTTTTTTCTCTTTTCTTCAAGTCAACTCAAAAACAAAATTAAATTAAAAAAAAGGCGTGGAAATAATAAAATGCATTAACACATATGTTGCCCAGCACTATCCCCTCATCAACCGGAGAAGCCAAGTTAGCACCGAGAACAAGCTGCGCATCTATAAAACAATCACACCCACTTTAATCTATGGATCACCTAGTTGGGGTCACACTTTCCCCAGTAACATCGAAAAACTTCAAGTTCTACAAAACAAATGTCTCAGAATGATCTTTGATGCCCAGTGGTTTGTCAGAAATGTTCTCCTCCATCGAGATGTAGCCATACCAAATATCTCTACGTGACTTCCTGATATTGCCTCCAAATATTTTGTATAAGAAGCTCTCCATCCAAACCAACTCGTTCAAGAGTCATCCAAAACGACAGATGGAAACACAAGAGCTCCAGAAGACAACTCTGCTCTTGTTAACAGTTAACAGTGTTGTGTGCTAGGTTTTAAACGTGGAGCAAAATTTTTACATAATGGAATCCAAATTACACTGTGCATCAATAAAAGATGGTTACTCATATTAAAATATTTAATTTCCCCACTTGTTTTCATTGTTGTAATGATCTTTTAACGAGCGAGAAGTGTTGGAACAGCGAAGAATATATTTTCATTGGCTACTGCCGGTCAAATTGCGTGAGTATGGGATCGGGGGGAGGGGGAACAGAAGATTAGCGAACAGTGAGGGGGGGGGGCGAGGAAAGAGAAATCATGCTTGTGTTGCTGAATGTGACATATGGGGAGGTGGGAGAAGAGAAAAATATTACACTCATATGTCTAACTCTCATGTTGTTATTTTAATTATTTATTTGGAAGGAAGAAATACTAGATCTGTTCTTGAACGTACTAGAACACTGAAAATTTATAAAAAAAAAAGTACTAGATTTAGTACGAAAGTACTAGATGTGGTCACCCTGCGCTTACCCCAATACTGTTGAACGAGTGCCTTCATTAAGCCGCGCCGTGAGGCAGACTGCCTCTATGCTACACCCTGTCGCCGGTACTGGTCGTAACTCACCATGAACAGCAGAAGTATAGGTCACACTTGTGTTTTTTCTCTTAAAATAAAAGTGGATTCAGCTATCTGACATACTGCATAAACATTTTCTTAATAATTTTAGATATTTAGATTATATTTGGGTTAGAATTTATTATACTGTTTGAAATTTAAAATGTTCGTAAGAAAGAGACGTTGATTTTTTGAATAATTTTAATGCGATGTCTCAGAAGATAAGATAGAAAAAGGTATAATTTTAGAGTAAAGATGTCACAAATTTACGAGGTTTATCGTAATGCTCTGTTTCATAATTTTATTACCTGTAACTTATTTGCTAGAAACTCTGCTGTAACTTTCGACATGTTCTTTTTCGTTTGCTTTCTTTCCCCCTTGTCTTATGTTTCCTTTGTTCGATTAACTTGTGAAAACTGACTCGCATTTACCCTTTATAATTTGCCAGAATTAATGAAGTTCACAGTAATCCAAGATTGTAATTCTGACTGCGAGCAAAATGCAACCTCAAATGAAAAATCCAACACACGTGACAGAATGACGAATGCGTCATCAAAAATACTTGTACACTCAACTTAAAATGATGAAAGTTTAAATTAATAAATTAATAAATCCAGAGTAATTTATTAAAATAGGGTGGCACACCATTTGGCAACTCCTATAGGTGGAGATGACCTGCGAATGCTTCTGCCTGGTATCTCAGAGGAACTGATAACGTTTTCAAGATGGCGTCTCGCGAGTTAGTGTTTCGTGTTGGGTATTTTTGATGGTGAATTGTATGATATATATAGAGGTAAGCGTTCTTCATTTTCTGAAATTTCATATGCTATTGATTTGTACATTTAGTTAATCGCTCGATATTGCTGGCAATCCTTTCCATCTGCAATATCCTCTACAAAATTTCTGCTGGCAGGTCTCAAGACCTGCGGGATTTCTAATTGCGATCATAAGCAATTTTCCAATCACTACCTACTAGATATAACAACAAATAAAGCAGACATGGATAATATTACTGATCTGCTAGAGCATCTAAACAAAGAACAAGCATTAAAATTGTTTAAATTACTGCTTAAAAAATTTGACACTGAATGGCCAGGTTTCCTAAACCTGTACACACAACCGGAAGAATCCGATGATATGGACGGCGAAGTGGAAGAGATCAATGACACATCCATCTCCCTGGCCGAGAGTGCCAGCCAAACGGTCTTCACAGGAGAACAGACGGGCAAGAGACGGCGAATCGAGGAAGATCATGTGGAAAACGAAACTACCTCACAAACAGTCCCGGAAAAAAGGGAAAAGGTCCCTCCGGTAATTCTCCGTGAAAAGGAAAAATGGACCACAGTTGCAAGAAACCTAAGAGAACATCAAATTGGATACTCCTGGGCCAAAAACACCGACTAAGGTGTAAAAATTCAACCAACAACAGTGACAGACTACAGAGGAATAACAAAAATGATGGATAACAACAAACTACAGTACCACACCTTCGCACTAAGCAGCGAAAGAAATCTAAAGGTTGTACTGCGAGGTGTCACAGAAGGCATTACCTGCGAGGAGATCGCGGCTGACCTTACCCAGCAGGGCCTATCACCTATCAAAGTCAGCCGGATGTACAGATCCGATAAACAACCAATGCCATTAGTATTGGTTGAGATACAGAACACTCAAAGACAAATTTATGACATAACTGCAGTCTGTGGACTTAAAATATCAACAGAGCCACTCAGGAAAAGGGCATCAGCAGGGCAATGCCATCGTTGCCAAAAGTTTGGCCATGCCCAAAGACTCTCTAAAGCCGAGTTCAGATGCCTGAAGTGTGGCGAGAAGCATGAAACCATTACATGCACAAAAGCAAGAACCACACCAGCCAAATGTGCCAACTGTGGAGGTCCCCACCCAGCAAACTATAAAGGATGCAGCCACCATCCCAGAAATCACGGAACTATAAGACCCGTCCAACCTCCCCCTATCTGGACCACCAATCAAAGCATCTCTGCTGCACAGTCATGAAACCATCAAAACCCAAGCCATAAAAATCAGGAAAGGGCTCAACCTTCCACCAAGACCTATGCTGAAGCAGCCCGCCCAAAGGACACAATACAAAGCAATCAAATAGGCTCCAACATCACAGCAATACTGACTTCTTTGCTAGCCACTATGCTCCAGGAATTCAGCAGAACAAACCCAACTCCATCCTCCACAAAGAGATTCCTGCAAGAAACCCATTTCATACTCACAGCACTCAACTATGAATAAAACAAAAGTAAAACCTAACTCACTACTAATTGCAGCCCGGAATGACAATGGCCTCACCAACAAAACATTAGAACTACAGGAATCCGCAGAAAGACACAACCCGGACATAATGCTGATCAACGAGACCCACCTAAGACCTGCCAACAACCCAAAAGTGAGAGGATACACAATATACCGAACGGATAGACTCAGCTCCAGAGGGGGAGGCACTGCCATCTACATCAAACCATAACAGACTTAACAGAGGAAGAAAAACAACACCTATGCGACACATTGAATTCGCTGACACGAGTAGATCTGGAAAAGAGATACCCAGGGATAATGAAGGAATTTGAAAAAAGAACTTTACCAGTAGATACAAACACTGGTTCTTCTCACCCCATTACAAAACCGGTAAAAAGAAAAGAACCCCCTATATGAATATTCGAATGGAACAAAACGAATCCTATTCTATCTTAGGAATAAACCCGAGATAAAAAACAAAGTCCACACAGCTGTACAGGAAAAGGGAGACGTGGCTTTGCAATGTGAAGGTGAGCTATGGCTCAAGTTTGGGAAAGTCACTTACGACCGAGCGGAGTGGAATGAATGCCTGAAGAGAATATGGCAACTTAATGATGAAGAGTCAGTACACGTACTCACAGTGATGGAAAACGTGGTAAAAGACTACGAGGAAGCGGTAAGAGATAGCAGGGCAAATATGACTTAAATAAAAAAAAATAAAAAAAAAGCCCCTTCTAAGTTTCTTGGTTCTGTTTCTGTATGTTCACGCTTAATCCACATAGGAAGGGGCAGACCTGAGAACCCGAGCGGTGAAGGCTTACAGCGAGGCGGTGCAGCTCCTTGCGGGCTGCATCACTCGGGCCAGGCTCTTCCCCTGTTCTTGCAGTACTTTTCTGTTAATTCACCGACTTTTGTTGTTTCTGTTTATGTGTGTCCTAGTTCTTTTGATTTTCAATTTATGTCTGTCTTCCTGCATTTGTTTTTTTTTCACTTCTTTCATCGGCCAGACATCTGAAGAGGTGGCTGGCCAGAGAACGCGGAGGAGAACGGATGGAGGGAGATAATGTCGGAGATCTGCTTGGTGTTGGCATTTAAGTCAGGCCAAGTAGATCGACTGAGGCCTCCTTTAACTATCTACTACTATCCACTCTATCTTTCCTCTCCTCTCTCACTATCAAGCTGACTCTCAACACAACTTTTTTTAAATCTAAAGAGGCCAGTGATGAAAGGCATGAACTCCCATTCTACCTCAATAAAGGTCGAAACTTGTCTGGGTAGTGGCCCTTCCCTTAATGCATAACATTAGACATATCCGCAAGGAGATGTGTTTGCATTATAGGCGATAATGAGACAGGAGTGTCGGTATCTTGCTCCACCTTTGCAACGAGTTGCCCTGGTGTTGTACCACCTTACCCCAGTCCTGAAGATACTTTCAGGCGCAAACTTTGTTTGCTCACACTTGGATAAAGGATTAAACTAAATTTATTATACTCAACTTAAAAGTTCAACACCAGAGTTTTGTTGTTCTTGTTCTTCTTTCCATCAGTGGCGGCCGGTTAAAATTTTAAGTGAGGATGCTGCATATATACAAAATAAGAAAAAGAATTCATTTTTTCCTAATCAGTAACCAGTTTATTAATAAATTTACATATTAAAACCCCCCCCCCCCCACCCCCCCCCCCCCCCACCCCCCCCCCCCCCCACCCCCCCCCCCCCCCACCCCCCCCCCCCCCCACCCCCCCCCCCCCCCACCCCCCCCCCCCCCCACCCCCCCCCCCCCCCACCCCCCCCCCCCCCCACCCCCCCCCCCCCCCACCCCCCCCCCCCCCCACCCCCCCCCCCCCCCACCCCCCCCCCCCCCCACCCCCCCCCCCCCCCACCCCCCCCCCCCCCCACCCCCCCCCCCCCCCACCCCCCCCCCCCCCCACCCCCCCCCCCCCCCACCCCCCCCCCCCCCCACCCCCCCCCCCCCCCACCCCCCCCCCCCCCCACCCCCCCCCCCCCCCACCCCCCCCCCCCCCCACCCCCCCCCCCCCCCACCCCCCCCCCCCCCCACCCCCCCCCCCCCCCACCCCCCCCCCCCCCCACCCCCCCCCCCCCCCACCCCCCCCCCCCCCCACCCCCCCCCCCCCCCACCCCCCCCCCCCCCCACCCCCCATGTAATCTTTATTGTGGAGGGGGGAGGGGGGGTTGTGATTTACTGGTTTGAGTATTTTTTGGATTTTTTTGTGGTTATAGCCATCGGCTAAGAAAGTGTTGAGGATGTGGTTTAGTTCAGTAGTTAGGGCCTTGTCATCTGAGCAGATTAATTTTGCCCTGTTATATAGTGTTTTTATAACCCCATATTGTTGTTATTCATTATTTTTCATTATGTTTCATTATGTTATTCAGAAGTTATTCATTAAAGTTGCCTTTAATTAATATAATTTATATGCGTTGTTAATTCCATAAACTAATTACCAGTTATGTCTGACCAACGTATAAGCTTTGCTACTAGAATTGGTATTTCCAGGTCTACCTACTCACTGATGAGACCTCAATAAAGGTTGAAACCCGGTCTGGGTAGTGACCTCTCTCACTCATAATGTAGAACAGTAATACAGCTCCTAGGAGCTGGGTTTCACATTATGGGGAAATATCAAGAATAGTGATCGGAGCTTGCTCCACCCTTACCGTGAGTTGCCTCAGTGTTGCACTCCCTAAAGGGTCAGTTGTAACACTATCCAGGTATTCGCTTACGCTTGGACTCGCCGAATTTTATATATTTACTGTATTTGGCATGAAACTCTTTGAGTTTCTTATTCGGCTATGAAACAATATGGGATGTAATATCCCTTAACTTAAATAAATTTTCTATGTTGTTACCAAAGGCTTCCCATGCCTTTTGTTTAGCTAGTTTTACACTGTGTTTAGCTTTCTTACATTTGTCTTTGTATTCTCTAAGAGCACAAGCTGACTTATTTTCCATGAACTTTTGATATGCTTGATTTTTTCTTTCACTGCCTGTTTAACTTCCCGTGTCCACCAAGGAGTTCTTATTTTTCTATCCTTGCAGACAACCACACCACATGCCTCTCTGGCTGAATCGATCAATGTTTTCTTCAGAGATTGCCACTGAATCTCCAAAGTTTGATTCCTGTTTTCAAACTCTTTCATTTCTTCTTGAATAATGTTTGTATATTTCAGTCTACATTTCCCATCTGAGAGCTGCTCAACTTTCATTCACTTTAAAACTTTCCTACATGTTCTTCTTTTCATTATTATTATTACGTGATCCCTCCAGGGAGTCCAAAGACTCATCGAGGGAGGGCACCTACTCCACAACTGTCTCCACCATTCAATCCATCAACTACAATGAACCGCTACTACCATCATCATTTACACCAACAACATCTACTGCCCACCACCACTAGTATTTTCACAGACAATAACAAACATCCAAGCCAACAGCGGGATTCGAACCCGCAGCCTTTTCACTGGAGAGCGGATACACCTAACTGTTCGGCCAACCACACTGGCAATATGAAATTATATGAAAATATGAAATTCAATTTTATCCTGGTCAAGTCTAAATGGTGATCACTTCCAATTTCAAATCCTCTGTACACTCTAGTATCCTGCACCAGAGAGAAAACATCACTATCAACAATAACATAGTCAATGAGACTATGTTATTTTCTCATTGACTATGTCATTTTCTTATTCCTTACCTCTTCCCTCCATGTGAATTTGTGGACATTTTTATGTTGGAACCATGGTGTTAGTAATAACCAGTCCATGACCTGAAAAGAAATCCAACAGATATATGCCATTATTATTAGCTTTGCTCTTTTCTCCAAATTTTCATATTGCATAAGTATCATATTGCTATTCACCCAGTCCTGAATTCTAATTTTTACCAATTTCTCCAAAACCTTAACCACCACTCCAGATATATTGATTAGTCTATAATTTTCAACCTCAGTCTTGGAGCCTCCCTTGTACAGTGGAATTATTTTCCCCTCTTTCCACTCTATTGGTACTTTACCAGAAATGAGGCTTAAATTAAACAGCATGGGGAGGATTAGAATTAGAGGAGGGTCTAATTCTCTTGCACATTCTCATAACACATGGGCCAATATGCCGTCTAACTCAATGGCAGTGTTAGCAATCAAGTTCTATAATATATTAAGCACCTCTATTTCGTCTGTCTCTAGACTCTCATCAGTCAATGACACATTTGACACTGCACTATCACAACCAAGATGGTACACTTTTGCAAAATGATCACTAAGCAACTCAACTGTTTGATTTGTTTGTGTAATTTTCCTACAGAAGCAAATCTTTTTTAAAGTAATCTTTCCATGGTTATTCTTCCTTTTACTTGCCACATAGTGAAAGAACTCCTTAGGGTTTCTTTTGGTTTCATCAGCTAGCTTCCTCTCATAATTAGCTTTGGCTTTCCTTACCATACAGGTTACTCTCTTTGCCTGTACCTTGTACCACCCATGGGAACACTCGTCATCTTTTTCTTTATCTGCAACTCCTGCTTAATAATATTATTCATCCATCTTACTCCCACTTGATTTCTCCTTCTGACTCTGGGAATACAGTCTGATACAGCTTTCTTTAAATATTCCTTGACAATCTCCCATGCACCATCAATATCTCTCCCCTTCAAATTCTGATGCCATAGCACTGCTGAAAGCTGAATTCTCAGCTTGTCATAATCACCAGCCTTGTAATTCCACATATACCCCTTCTTAACAGAATATTCAGCACATCTTACAATCTCCCAGGTCAATACCTCATGATCGCTTTCCCCAAGTTGAGACAGTGTAACTAAATTACTTATTGATATGTTCTCCGATGTTATGACCAGATCTAACACTTTAGAATCCCTTGTCCCTTCCATTACATGCTGTCTCTGTAGTTATCTCTTAACAACTGTATAAACTCCATTTCCTTTGTTCCTTGTGACCATTTCTTCTCCTAATCTATGTCTCCAAAGTTAAAATCCCCCATAATAATTACTCGACCTTCACTCATCATGCTAATTTGTCAATATATACTGTCTACATTCTCCTTTATACCCCTTGGATTATAGCAACAACCAATTACATATTTTGCCTTGTTGATCTCTATCTCACACCAAACAGCCTCAAAATGAACTGCTCTCTACATACCTGTCACCTTGAGGCAATTTTACCTTTTTTGGCTTTAATGCTTCGTCTATCATTAGTAAAACCCCTTCCCCCATTCTGTCATCTCTATCCTGCCTGAAAATACTGTACCCCTTACATTCAATCCCTATAACTATATCATTCTTAGTTAACCAAGTCTCACTAATTCCAATAATTTTTCGCCAAGTTGTACTAAGTAATGACAAAAATTCTTTGCACTTATTCCGAATACTTCGAGCATTACTATATATAAACTGCAATACTCCCTTCCTCCCATAATCTCTCTGTGTGTGTGAATTAGCACACTCTGTATGCTGTTAATTTTCTGCAAACAATTAATCCCAAATTCACAGTGATTAATGACCTTAGTACTATTTACAGCTGACTCTATCACTTACCTCCATAGAAAATCCCATTTTCCTGTTTTTGACCATTTACTCTGTCCTTTATCAATAAATGTTCTAAATGTCAAGCGCCCAATCCATTTAAGTGGAAACCATCTCTCTTAAAATACTCCTCCCTTTTATCAAACTCAATCCCAGACATTCATAAAATGAATATTCAGTTTCATTTCTTTGCAAAAGTTTTTACACAATCTTGACATCATTCCATTTACTATAATTGCTCTTCTTTTTAATTCATCACTATCAAATCTTGGTAGCACACTCATGATCTTTTCACTCTTGCCCTTTGCATTCATTGCTATCGTTAAATCCTCCAAATACCATCTCTCAGAAAATCTTTCACTACCTAGATCATTTGTCCCTATAACTGCAATACTCTCACTCGCTCTATCTTTTTGCAATTTTATAGCCTCAGTTATATCCTTAATCTTTGACCCTGGATAACTGC